>NW_015167194.1:58730-71694 GCF_001447785.1 Gekko japonicus
CTCCCTCCCACCCAGCCTGACCTATCTACAGAGCTACTGCCGCTATTGCAGTGATTGGCTAGGAGGTGGGAGAGCAGGCAGAAGGTGGGAGAGCAGGCAGAGAATACCTCTTACTCCCTGTCCCTTCCTCTTTCTTACCCCTCCCTCCCTCCCACCCAGCCTGACCTATCTACAGAGCTACTGCCGCTATTGCAGTGATTGGCTAGGAGGTGGGAGAGCAGGCAGAAGGTGGGAGAGCAGGCAGAGAATACCTCTTACTCCCTGTCCCTTCCTCTTTCTTACCCCCTTCTTCTCCTGGTGCTTCTGATGCTATTTCAGGAGCAGTTGAACTGCATCCTGGGAAAGGTAGTCTCCAGAGTAATATATACTGTATAGTTCCCCACCCTGCCAGTTGCCTGCAGCCCCTACGGAAACCACGAGGAGGAGGAGGAGGAGGAGGAGGAGGAGGAGGAGGAGGAGATTGGAATTATTCCCAGCCCCATCCTTCACTTGGAGTCTCAGAGCGGCTTACAATCTCCTTCCCCTCCTCTCCTCATAACAGACACAACAGAACAGCTGAGAGAGAACAGTTCTGAGAGAACTTGTGATTGACCCAAGGTCACCTGACAGCTGCATGGGGAGGAGTGGGGAATCAAACCCAGTTCTCCTGATTAGAGCCCACCACTTTTAACCACTGCACCAACCTGGCTCTCTAGAGTGATTGGGGGGGGGATACTGGGGGCTCCTAGTGAGAATGACTCTTATTCAAGTATGGGCAGGTGGTAGGACTGCCAACCTCCAGGTGGGGTCTGAAGATCTCCTGGAATTACAATTGATTTCCAGACTACAGAGATCACTGTGCCCCCTAAAGAAAATGGCTGCTCTGGAAGGTGATCTCTATGACATTATACCCTGCTGAGCCCCCACCCTTCCCCAAACCCCCACCCTTCCCAAGGCTCCATCCCCAAATCTCCAGGAATTTACCAACCCAGAGTTGGCAACCCTAGCCAGTAGATTTGCAATTCATTACTGGAGACTGGAGATAGTATAGATAATATTAGTAACTCACCCAAAGCAAAATCTTCATGTTCCTGGTTTGTACCAATTTTATCTGAACCTAGATTTTTTTTAAAAGGATTTGGAAATTTTTGCTTAGGTACAACATTTAAGGAAACCTGTGGCAAGACAGAAGAATTTCCATAAGGCTGGCAGTTCTGTTCTGGGTGTCACTGGACATCCTCAGTTTGGTGCCAGTTTGGTGTAGTGGTTAAGTGGACGGACTCTAATCTGGGAGAACCGGGTTTGATTCCCCACTCCTGTTCTTTCTGTCAAGTTTCTTTCCGTTTCTGTCAAGAGCTCTCTGAGCCCCACCTACCTCACAGGGTGTCTGTTGTGGGGAGGGGAAGGTAAAGGAGGTTATAAGCCGCTCTGAGACACCTTTGGGTAGTGAAGGGGGGGTATAAATCCAATCTCTTCTTCTCTTCTTCTCCTTCTCCTGCTCCACATGCAGCTGCTGGTGTGACTTTGGGTCAGTCATAAGTTCTTTCAGAGCTGTTCTCTCAAGGGCAGTCCTGGAAAGAGCTCTCAGCCCCACCTACCCCACAGGGTGTCTGTTATGGGGAGGGGAAGGGAAAGGAGATTGTAGGAAGCTCTGAGACTCCTTCAGGTAGTGAAGGGCGGGGCATAAATCCAATCTCTTCTTTTTCTTTTCTTCGTTCTTAAATGTCTTTGAAACAGCAAGACTATAAGCTAGCTGACTGCTCCACACACACAATGACCAAAAGATCATCTTGTTCCATATCCTCCATATCCTGTTCCCCGTGGTGGTCAGCTGGTTGCCACCAGGAAACCCACAAACAAGGCACTTCTGCCCTCAGGAACTTCAAAAGTTCCCTGCTTCTGAACATGGAGGCTCCCTTTCACTCTGAAGGAACAAAGGGAATGCTCTTCCTTTCCTCTCAAGTAGCCAGCTAAAGATTCCATGCAGTAACACTTCAAATATATCTGTCCAATCTTCACACGATCCAAGCTTTTGGATTCTCTTACCAACTCAGCCAGACATCTGCAATAAAGCCCCAAAAATCCTAGTGGTTGCTGTATTAGATTGGGTTACATTTATGTCTTGTCTGTCACAAAAAGGGTTTATAGCCCTTTAAACATATTCAAGAGCCCCTTGCCTCTGATCCTTTTCTTCTTTGCTCACCACCCCACTGTATCGCACTGCAATGAATCTAAAAAGAAGGATAATCCACAGCTAGATTTCCCTCCAATCCCTCAGTTTGGCAAGTGCTTTGCTAAGAAGGGGGCAGATCTGATTTGCCAGCAGGTTGCTTTTTATGAAATGGCAAAAGGATAGAAACCCCATGGCTCTTGTTCACGTTCCCCCAGAAAAATGGCAAAAATGAGCCTGGGGCAAGGTTTCTGAAAGAGCCCCTTCTGAGGACAGGGTTCAGCCAAAGACTTCCGGGTAGAGAGGGTTTCGAGGAGAGATTGTAATAGAGACAGCTCTGTTTTATCCCCCACCATCTGCTGCATCATATAGAATAATAGTCCATCAAAATCTTTAGCTGTGTCATTAATTTGATGCATGTGGTGAAGTTCATGTGCTGTGCACAGTCCTGTTTTTGGATCCAGCCAGCAGCCTATGGTCTTCATGGTGAAGCTACGTATAGGGCTTGTTTTTGCTTATGGTTTGTTGTCAAATTCAATGGCGTCTGGCTGCCTGCAAAGATCGTGTCTTACTCCCATACAGCCTGAGATCTCTGAGTGCACCTCTACACGTGGGGGCTCCATGATTTACGGAGGTGAGATCTCAGGCAGTATGAACCCACTCTGAGCCCACTGTTGGGGGAGGGCGCGATAGAAATCCCGTGAAACAAACAAGCAAACAAACAAGCTTAAGAATGTTATTTCTATTTATTTAGGTACTATTGCGATGCCACTTTGAACCCCTTGCCAAAAAGTAACTTGCAAAAAAAGCAAACAAAACCAGAAATACATAATTCAAACATATAAACAAAAGAGAGAAACCAAAAATATATTTACAACTCAAATTCCGGGGCTGGTCCTATATTCACTGGGCACCTGGCTCATTAGTCTTGTTGGTGGCCTTTACGGGGGTATAAATTTTGCTTAATAAATAAACAACAAATGGTGACAGTTCCCTTTATGTCTTTCCTTTCGGCATGTATTAAAAGGCTCACACCTCTGTAGGACTGCCAACCTGGAGGTGGAGCTTGATGGAACTGAAGTGGAATTACAATTTACGGCTGATCTCCAGAATACTGAGAACTGTTCTCCTGGAGTCTGTGGCATCACATTCCTGATGAGCTGCCTCCCCTTCCCCAATGCTGCCTTCCCAGGCACTGCTCCCAAATCTCCAGGAATTTCCTGAGCTGGAGTTAGCAACGCTATGCCTCTGGCCGTGGCAAACAGGAAAGGAAACAGATGTTCAGTTTGAAAATTATGCAGTTCCCAAATTTCCCTCCCCTACTAGGTAAGCTTTAAGACCAACAAGGCAACCACTGGCTTTGCGTAACAACCGACAATCCTCATGTCCCAGGAAATCCAATGATACCAGAGGTCTCTTGCTGAGCCACCAGCTGTTATACAGCTGACAGATTTACACCTTCGAAGTAAAACCACTCCTATGTATCACGAGTAAACTACAGCTAATTCTGGAACACAATGCTTCTCTCTCACAGGTCTTGGGTGGATATAGGGTTGCCAGATCCCCCAGAGAGACTTACCGGTAGAAAGAGAAAAGCCCAGGCCACGTTGCCAGTGTGACAAAGGAACTGACATCACCACACGACCAGCTTCTGGGCAATGAACTGGTATTTGGGCAAAAACTCTATGGTAGAAGCCAGGTATGTTTAGCCTGGAGATGAGACAACTGAGAGGTGATATGATAACCATCTTCAAGTACTTGAAGGGCTGTCATATAGAGGATGGTACAGAGTTGTTTTCTGTTGCCCCAGAAGGTCGGACCAGAACCAACAGGTTGAAATTAAATCAGAAGAGTTTTTGGCTAAACATTAGAAAGAACTTTCTGACTGTTAGAGCAGTTCCTCTGTAGAACAGGCTTCCTCCGGAGGTGGTGGGCTTTCTTCTTTGGAGGTTTTCAAACAGAGGCTAGATGGCCATCTGTCAGCAATGCTGATTCTGTGGACTTGGGCAGATCATGAGAGGGAGGGCAGGAAGGGTTGCCTCAGTGCATAGTTCTTGTGTCCCTTTCTTACACGCCCAGGGAAATGCTGATTGCCACTTTGGGGTCAGGAAGCAATTTTTCTCCAGGCCAGTTTGGCCAGGGATCCTGGAGGGTTTTTTTTTTTTGTCATCTTCTGGATGTGGAACAGCAGTCACTGTGGGAGTGGAAGGGGAGGTATTTGTGAATTTCCTGCACTGTGCAGGGGGTTGGACTACATGACCCTGGAGGTCCCTTCCAACTTTATGATTCTATGATTTACCATAGAGGTTTTGTCCAAATACCAGAGCATTGCCTGGAAGTCGCTTATATGATGATGTCACTTCTTATGCAACACCAGCAATATGGATTGGGCCTTTCTCTTTCTCCTGTTAAGTCCCCTCCCCCCATCCCATGCTGGTTTCTTGGTGGGACCTTGTAACCCTAGGCAGGTAACCCTTCTGTTGCCCTCTAATATAGTCCTCTGACCTCAAACAGGAATTCATCAGCTACAAGAGAATATCTAACACGGGGCCGTCAAACATAAGGCCCATGAGCTAGAATTGGCCTGTCCTGGGCTCTCATTGGGCCTGCAAGCAACTGGTGTGAGGGAGAGAACAGGGGACTGCTTGGGGGACAGTTAGGGGGCAGAGCCCCTCCAACTGTGTCTTCAGCATGGCGGGACAACCTTGTCTGCAGCAGTCAAACAGAACCCCGTGGCAATCTCACTGGTAAGTTGAGAGACACTGCAGCCACATACAAACCAGCTCAGGGTTCCAAGGCGAGGTAGCAGGCCTCTCCGCTTGGTGTGCAGCTCCGGTGATGCTGTCCTGGATGGCCGCAGGAATCAGTGTTTGCATGTGGGGAGGTGCAGACGATCCTCTGCTGGGGCCAGCACTGCCACTGTATTTGCGCCCCCGCCCCCACGGCAGCTGTGCTTTGGCTTTACTTGGCCACCGAGTCCCACCATTCAATTTGTCTTCCCAGTCCCCTTCCATGGGGGGTGGGGGGCTCACCACACCCAGCCTCTTTACATTTTTACCCTGGGGCCTGGGCTCGTAGCATTAGTGGCAGGAGTGGGCTGGGGAAGGGGTTTGTCCCCTCTCCAGGCAGCGGTGCCCAGTGCTGCACTGCTGGATCTCGAGTCTGCCCATGTAAGTTTTCCTCTTCACCCTGTAGAGACAAGATAGCACCACATGAACTGAGAAGATAACTCACAGAGAAACAAAAAGGCCATTGGTGGGTGGTTAGTGTACGATATGAACAAGCAGGCCTTACTGATAAGAGCAGATGGGCCTTGGCAACAAAGTAAGACGAAGGTCAAACCACAGTAGAAGGACCAGAGTGGGAAATTCCTTAGGGCATCGTTATTGAATATTAGGAGTAGCGCCTATGAATGCATAATGTCATGTGCATGAACATGCAATGTATGTAGTAGGCGTCCCCGGGGAGATAGATTGTAACTCTGCCTTGAAGGAGGAGAGAGGGCTGTGGCCGGGAACTGTAGGGTTAAAACAAGCGACTCAAGGGGACTGCCCCTTTGAGAAGCTTTGGTGTCTGCTGCTTTGCAGAGGCATCTCCGCTTTTCATTGCAATAAAAGCTTTCTTTTTTTATCCTTTCAGTGTTGCCTGGTTGTTAGTAAAAGGAGTGGGGGCCTGATGACCCTTCAGGATTGATCCTAACAACCCCAGCCCAGCCCATGGGGCCTTGCTGTGAGGACACACCAACTCAGAGCTTACGAGCTGCTGTTGTTTATAAAGTTTGTATCTCTGGCCCCTGGCATTATGGTTTATGACACAAATGGCCTGCCCGACAATGTCACATTTATGTCAGATCTGCCCCTTGTAAAAAATGAATTCGACACCTCTGATTCTAACAGCTCCACAGATTCCAACAGACCTTGCCAGAAGCCTAGATGACTATTTTGTCCCTGCATCCACTCAGGCAGCATCATTGGAGGACCTCACGTTAGCCATAATATCAGGGGGCTCATTCATCTACTCGTTATCCTGCAGGATATATGCCAACGTCTGCCAGTATGGCTCTTTTGTGGTTTACATAGGACAAACAGGTCAATCATGACTTAAAAAAACAAACAGGCACAAGTGAAAGAACCAGTGGCAACATTCAAAAACCAGTGGGAGAACACCTGTCTTCCCAGGATACTCTATTGATGACCTAAATGTCAACTTTCTTCAACAACAACAAAACTTTAGAGTGACTCCAACAGGAAACTCTTAAATCAGAATTCATCAATAGGTGTGATAGTATTAGCTGAGAGCTCAACAGATCTGACAATTCTCGCAATCTCTATAGGTGTTAAATTGCTTAACATAACTAGGTAGTCTGTCTTATTATCACCACTCATTGCTATGAATTATCAATCTCCTTGTCTGTATACTTTTGAGTTTTCAACAGAGATGTCACAAACTAGGTCTCCATTTTCACAGTTTTTTTCTTTCCTCTCTCTGAATATCAAAATTTGCTGATAGAGAAAACACTGTATTCATTTGAAAGAGAGTGTTCAAGCCCACAAAAGCTTCTAAAATTAAACTCTTATACTTTAAGGCATCCCAATATTAGGGTTGCCAGGTTTGGCCTGGAAACTAGTGGGAAACATGGGGGGGGGGGCAGGGACTTGGGGCAGTCATCAGTGAAGGCATGATATCACTTCCATGAAAATCCTGAAAGTGATGTTACACCTTTCTGGGAATCACTAGGAATGCTATGGTAAAATCACAGAGTTTTCGGTAATTCCTAGAGAGGACTGATGTTACTTCCAGGGGAAATCTCCAAAAACTCAACGGTTTTACCAGTTTCTAGCAATTTATAAAGAGGCAAGATGTCACACCATAAGCCGGCCAGACATTTTTAGTTATATTTTTTCTCCTGCTACTGCTCAGTGTACAATCAAGAGATGAGAGCTGGGGGGCGGGGGGGATTCCCTACCTCCACTGGGGTACTGGCAACCAAACCCATGAGACGTCACCGATTTGGGTTGTTCTCAAAGAGTTGCCAGATTTTTTCCTCCCCAGGACCAACAACATTTCTTACCCAAGAAGTGTATTTCTATTCCAGACCTGACAAAGATGAATTGATCTGGGAATCATTAGTGATTGCTGAGTTGCCAGTAATCTTGACTCAAACACATTCATTTTGCACAAACAAAAGACAGTCCAAACAAGTAACATCACACATCACTTAACATCATTTCTGCCTAATGCCCTGCCCTGAATGCTCAACCGGATGCTGGCCAGTGGCCTGGCGTCCTACCTGGGAGTAAGCACCAACAGACGTCACCGATTTGGGTTGTTCTCAAAGAGTTGCCAGATTTTTTCCTCCCCAGGACCAACAACATTTCTTACCCAAGAAGTGTATTTCTATTCCAGACCTGACAAAGATGAATTGATCTGGGAATCATTAGTGATTGCTGAGTTGCCAGTAATCTTGACTCAAACACATTCATTTCGCACAAACAAAAGACAGTCCAAACAAGTAACAGATACACTCAGTGCTTTTAAAAGGCTAATTTCACAAAGCTGAAATCAATCACGGAGCAATGCTGCCTGCAAGGAAAATCCAGGCCTCAAAAGGTAAACAGCAATTGAGCCTTGTTTCAAAAGGGGTCTCAATCAGTGCTCAGAAAAGTAAAGGCCAGAGGACAGCAAATACTGGGGAACAAAAACATGACTTTTTAAAAAATCTGGAAACAGCACTTCAGCTGGTACCGAGAAAAGTGAAATGGCAGAGAGGAAAACATGGACATTTGGGATGCCAACCTCCAGGTGGGACCTGGGGGTTCCCTGGAATTACAGCTCATCTCCAGGCAACAGGGATCAGTTCTCCTGGAGAAAAATTTTCAGCCGAAACTTTATTTGTTGTTGTTGTTGTTCAGTCGCACAGTCGAGTCCGACTCTTTGCGACTCCATGGACCAGATCATTCCAGGCCTTCCTGTCTTCCACCGTCCTCTGAAGTTGGCTCAATTTCATGTTAGTTGCATCTATGACACTGTCTAACCATCTCATCCTTTGCCGTCCCCGTCTTCTTTGACCTTCAATCTTCCCCAGCATCAGGGTCTTCTCCAGGGAGTGCTCCCTTCTCATTTGGTGGCCAAAGTATTTGAGCTTCAGTTTCATTATCTGGCCTTCCAGGGAACAGTCAGGGTTGATTTCTTTTAGGATCGACTGATTTGATCTTCTTGCAGTCTGTTTTTGTTCTTTATCATGGCCAGCTTTGCATGGAACGCTCCCTTGATTTCTCCAATTTTCTTGAAGAGATCTCTAGTCCTTCCCATTCTATTGTTTTCCTCTATTACTTTGCACTGTTCATTCAGGAAGGCCTCCTTATCTCTCCTTCCTGTTCTCTGGAAATCTGCATTCAGTTGGGTAAATCTTTCCTTTTCGCCTTTGCCTTTCGCTTTCCTTCTTTCCTCTGCTATTTGTAAAGCCTCATCAGACAGCCACTTTGCTTTCTTGCATTTCGTTTTCTCAAAACCTTAACAAATAACACCAAAATGCCAAAAACAACATCAAAACCATAATATAGCAATTGCAGTAACAATTGAACTCTTATTATCCATTACAGATCTATAAACTGTTTTAAAATCATGACAACAATGATAATTTAACAACAAGAATTCAGGAATTTAAAAAATCAGACAACATAATGCAAGGATTTAGCCATCAGCCGCATGAAGAAATCTTGGATAAAATGGATGCTTTAGCATTGTATCCCACTGAGATCCCTGTCCTCCCCAGGCTCCATCTCCAAATTTCCAGGAGTTTCCCAGCCTGGATCTGGCAACCCTACCCCCCCCCAATCCCCTGCCGGTGGCCAGGAAGTACCTGACAACCCTAGCTTGGTGCAGAGGAGAGAGTCTCCCTCTGATCTCCCTTAATGATATCTGATCACAGATATCATTATTCTGAAGGAGCACCTACACTTCCAGGTAACTCGCTAGGAGGCCATTGCAAGATATAATCAAATGGGCCTTTCTCTGTGGTGCACATGCCATAGGCTGATAGCCTCTTCACTCAAAGAAACAGGCAATGGATTTACCTGTATGGAAAGCTGGGGTCTGGTTACCCAAAAAGAAAGCACAACCGTTTCCTAAAACACATTGCACTCCCCCCCATCTTTAATATATCCAAAAGTTGGCCTTTTAACCTTGCTCAGAAGCTTGACTCCCCCTGGAATCGTTCCTTCCTCTTAATGAAATCTGTACTAGTGCTGGTGATTTGATAAGCTCCAAACACTAAGGAAAATCCAGAACAGGCAGAGGTGAAATGCACAGGGTGGAAGACGTTCTTAAAAGTACAAATAGGCAGGTGTGTTGAGAGTGCCAAGGGACTCAAAATGCTGAGGGACTCAAAATGCTGATTATAAGCTCAGAGAAAGTCAAGAGGGCTGCAAAGACATCATTTCTACCACAGCAATTTTGAAACCATGGAGCCAGACCATGGCAGTAACAGATGCTGGAGAATTCTGTTCTCCCAGAATTCTCCCAGAATCAGGTGACAGTGATCACTTCCCTTGGTAGAAATGACAGCTTTGGGGTACAGACTGTGTGTCATCACATCCCCACTGAGTTTCCTCCCCTCCGCAAGCACCTCCCCCAAATCTCCAAGAATTCCCCAAGCCCTTGTTACCATTCCTAGCCCTATTCTGGGTGGCCAGTAGACACTACCAATTGTCCAAAATGGGTCTGTGAAAATCTAAAAAGATCCAGCCTTTGAAGAGTCTGTAGGCCCAACACATGCCTGAAGATGTCATTGGAAGTGTGTTAGAGCTCAGTTGTTGCCATATCACCTGAAGAAAAAAAGCCCAGCTTGCCCTACTTCAGCACCTTTCCCAGGGATCTGAGATATACAGAAATCAGCAGGTGAAATTTTTCATGACTCGGAGCTCAGCATGATCACCTGCTAATTGCTGCAGAGCAAAGTGCTGTTAATGGGAAAGCTACAGGGTAGGTTTAAACCTTGGCAAACCAATAGAAGCTTGTGAGCTCCTTCTATTTTGAATCAGGGGCTTCCCTCCCAGTTCCCAAATGACTCCTGGAAGGTGATGTGAGTGCCAGAAAGTGTTTGGTCTCCACCTTAAGGACCATGGGCCATTGCAGGTTTGGAGATTTCTAGCCCTCAGTGTGGCCTCAATGATGCCACTGAGCCTATGTGTCACTGCCAGGATTAGGAGCACAATCTTTGTTCATATTGGTAAAAGCAAATTTTCAATGGCTTGTATTCAGATGACAACCAGAGAAGACTTTGGCTGAGTAGTCAGAAAAACTGTTTGCTTTAGGATTGCCAGCCTCTAGGTTGGACCTGGAGATCTCCTCGAACTGCTACTAGGGATAGGCACTGTGAACTGAACCACAAACTGATACAAACTGGGAAGGTGGTTCACAAACCAAACCAGTTTGTATTGGTTTGTGACTCTTGCTTTCTACTTCTCTTGCTTTCTGCTCCTCACCAAAAGCAGTGGGAAGCAGAAAGCAGGAGGTGCTCTGAACCATTTAAATCCCTGCTTTCTGTTTTCACGAACCACCACAAACTGCCTTAAAATTCATGGAAGTTCATGGTGGGTCTTCATTTCACGAGCTTCAGTTCAGGCGTGAAAAACCGGCCAAAATTTGTCACAGACTTTCATTCATAAACTGGTTTGTGCCCATCCCTAACTGCAACTGATCTCTATACTATAGAGATCAGTTCCCTTGGAGGAAATGGCTGCTTTGGAGGGTGGGTTCTATGACATTATACCCTGCTGAAGTCCCTCCTCTCCCCAACCTAGCCCACCCCAGGCTTCACCCCCAAATCTCAGGAATTTCACAGTTTGGAACTGGCAAATTTCATAATTTGGAGCTGACAAATTTGGAGCTGGCTTACTCAAGGAGCAATAATCCCTTTTGCTTTTTCAATTAATTGCGGGATTTGTACTATTGCTGCAGTTTCTATCCCCTGTCTATTTTATACCAATTCATTGGAAAACTTTGTTTAAAACCTACAACTGTATCTGTTTATAAAAATCATATATAGGATGCCCCTGCAGAGATTTGTTTATCACAAAATAAAACATGATACAATCATGAAAACATAAAATCATTCAAATCATCCACCATTAAAAGCCACTCTATTCCAGTCTGTTGGGCATGCCAACCTTCCCATTTTGTCAGTCTCATCAATATCTTTTAGATATCCAGAAAATTTCTCAGATGTCTGCCATAGCAGAAACCTCCAGAACAACTACAAATACAGTAAAAATATCTGTAAATTGTAAGCAAAACGCTAAGCTAGATGGACCCTGGTTTCATCTAGCAAGGCAGACTTTGACCAGGTCTGGAGAAGCAACCTCCAGATCTTACAGATTAATTATTTAATTAATGTTCTCAAGATCTTACAGAAGGCCACCTTACAGGGCTTATCTGCTGGGGATCAAAGTCCAGCTTCCGATTAATTTTATGCCATGGATTTTCCTCTCTTGCTCTCACTGGAGCCTTGCTCATACTTTAGAGGGTAATTGTCCTTCCTCCTGTGTCCTAGTAAGTCATTAGGGCCTCCCAGGGAACCGAGGGCTTCAATGCCTCATGAAATGATGGTTTCCTCTACTAAGAGCTTCAGTGAGCCAGTGCCTGTAATCATTGCCCAGCGATGTTGAGGAATTGGGTGCCTGAGAGTCAGAAGCAGGCATTCAGGCTTCTGTGGCAGAACAATATAGTTGGTCACAGTGATGTTCTCTGCTACACTGGATATGTGACCACACAGAACTTGCAGAGATGACCAGTGGGTGGTGGCGTGCATATTATATATGCACAAGCTTAAATGGTGAGCCATTTCGCAAATGGGTATAGAATGTCATTAAAATGTTGAGTTCAATAGGATCCTCTGCTGCAAATGAAAGAGTGGAGACTGGGTATCAGTTGGTATCAGTCTTTAGTCTAACAGGTGCTCGAACAAGATTTCTTTGTATTATGTATTAAAACAGCTAACACGAAGTTATTAGTTATAGCAACAAACAAACCAACCCACAAAAGAACACAACCTTCTCCCGCTGTGGGTTACATGGCAGTGGGGTCAGCTGCCTGTTCCTGTCTCTGTCACAAGAAGTTCCTTCGGGACTAGTAGTTTTGTTGCTCCATGCCTGCTTAATCCTCTTTTGTCCAGTGTCCTGCCTATCTACTTTCTTCCCTTGAGCCACTTTGGTGTAGTGGTTAAGTGCACTGACTCTAATCTGGGGGAACCACGTTTGATTCCCCACTCCTCCACTTGCAGCTGCTGGATGACCTTGGGCAAGCCATAGTTCTGTCAGAGCTGTCCTTGAAAGAGCAGTTCTCTCAGAGCTCTCTCAGCTCCACCTACCTCACAGGGTGTCTGTTGTGGGGAGGGGAAAGAAAAGGAGATTGTAAATTGCTCTGGGTTTGGGAATAAATCCAATCTCCTCCTCCTCCTCCTCCTCCTCCTCCTCCTCCTCCTTCTCCCTCAGTTCTCTTTCTTCAGTTTCTCCTTCTCCAGATGCCACCAGTTCCCCCACCACTGCCATTTCCTTCTGTTATCTCAGGAAAAACATTATTTCCTGAGCAATCAAGTGATAAAACTTAAAGGAGATGTATTTCCTTTACAGAATTGACCGTTTTTCTGTTTGTCAGGAAGGGGATTCTGTTTGGATATCTTGAGTTGGGTCATCCATAAAGGTTTTGGGATATGCACAGAGGTCATTTCGGGGGGGATCACGGGGGATCGCAGTTCCCCCGGGTGAGGTACGGGGGCGGGGCACATGATGAAGCCCCGCCCCCTGCTTCTGGCTG
>NW_015167194.1:71712-79237 GCF_001447785.1 Gekko japonicus
CCACCGCCGGGCCCCTCATGGGGCTCGGCAGTGGAGCTGCAAGGCCGGTGGCGGCGGCCGGGACCGTTGGGGGAGGGTGTGTGGCCTTATGACACACTTCCGGTGATGTCAGGGGGTGTGGCCTCATGACACACTTCCGGTGATGTCAGGGGGGGTGGCATATGCTAATGAGTTATGCTAATGAGTTCCCCTAGCTCTTTTTCTACGAAACGACCCCTGGATATGCACCTTAATTTGATTGGGGAAATGGTGCAGAGCAGCAAACGTGAGACCCACTCCAGATTTCATGATAGAGCAAAGTAAAACCCTCCCAGCTAGGACAAGAAGAGTTAAAAGATCTGGACAGTTTGCAAGAAGCACACAATCTGCAATCTGGGAAAAAGGGAGCAGTGGACTGAAGTCTGTCTTGAACTGCCTCTGTGTTTCAAGGTTCCAGTGGGCCTGTGCCCATCCCAGGGAAGAGAGTGCCGAGATAACACCACTGACTGTACAATTTAGTCTCTTGTTTGATTTCTTGTCTTAGTTCTGTAACACCCTGTAGTGTTTTGATGTGATTTTCCAATGTCCTTTTGCTCTAGTGGAGTGAGATTAGGCAGCCTCTATTCAAGAACTTTCCCACCTTGAAGATCTGGGTCCTGGCCAGCACAGCAACTGTTAGAAGACCTGTGCTACAGATATAGTCCAAAAAATTTTGACTGCTAGTTAGAGAAGAGGCTGTGGCACAACCACAGAGTTTCTGCTTAGCATCCAGAAGGGTCGCAGGGTCCCAGCCTTTCCAGTTAAAAGGTGGTAGGCGACATGAAAGGCCTTTGATGCTGCCAGATAGAGTAGACAATGCTGACATCCATAGCCCAGTCGTCTGATTCAGTACAAAGCAGCTTCATGTGTTCACCTGTGAAATTCTAACGCTTAACAGCTAGATCTCAGTATGCAAAGCGTGCTTCATAATACAAAGCAGCAGCTCAGGACAGGGGAGGAAAAACTGCATATGGGATGCCTGCCTGCAAAATGCTAGCTCTGTTTGCTAACACACACATACATTTTGTACATAGCATATTAAGAATTTTTAACAAAAAAATAATTATTTTTACATGTACCCAACCCTGAATTTGTGCTGTGACCCACGGGGGTTGCCTGCAGGGGACTATTGCTGTTTTTTGCTTAGCTGTATAAATCATATATTGTTCTGTATGTTGGCAGGTTTTGAGCTAAAGACATTTTGTTGAATTTAAATTGTGTTGCCGAGTTCTGTTCCTAATTCAGCTTCATTGAACTCACACCGGGAGTGGTTATATCAACAAACACCAGTCAGAGCTCATACATAGCCTAAACTAACAGCTCAAATGGATTATATTCTGCTTGATACAATTAGCTCTGTTGGCATTCCGAAGGCACCCCAAATGGAATTTGGCCCAGCCACCAAGAAAGCCTTCCACTTCCCCCTGTACAGTCCTAGGGTCTCCTTGTTCTACTGTCAGCAAGGCTGCCTCTCCCCCCCCCTCCACCCCAAAACTCATTCACCAAACTGGCTTTTATTGCTTGCTGGCAATTGTTCTCCCCCTGCCCCACTGCTTCTAGGAATGTGAAGCCTGAGTCCAGAACGTGGCAGAGGAGGGAAGGGCAAGGAAGATGCACATGAGTGGACGTGTCTTGCTTTCCTTGCAGCAGCCTGACCCTGGCCAGGTTTACTCATAAGCAAATCCCACAGGGTGTGTTTAAAATTGTTGCCACATCGTTACTGGAGCACTGGTCTTGCTGCCTGGGGCCAGCTTAATGTATGTATCACACACATTCATCTCAGATCATAGGCTGGTAGCTTGAAGAGTGCTGGACAAGGGCTGCAGAAACAGAACCTGAATAAAAGGTAATCAGATGGAGGCGTGTAATTGAATGTCAGCTGGGCAAGGGCCTAGGGTGCCAGCACTGCCTCAGCAAATGCCGGGAGATTTTGAGGCTGGTGCCTGGGGAGGGTGTAGTTATTCCTCATCAATGCCTGTGATTACAAAGCATAAAAGCCGCAACAAAGATGCTTCAGCCACACCACTTTTTTGGAATTTAATTTTTGCTGCATCCAAGTGCTGGCTGTGAAACTTTGTTTTGAATTTTGCTGTTCTGCCCACATGCATTGAGCGCCCCCCCCGCCCCGCTCCAATCAAAGTCTGAAATGGCATCTGGGAAGAAATGCATTTTTTTTTTACTTTGGGGGTTTGAAATAAGCAAAACCTTCATGCTACGTCTTTAAAGTTTTTCTTCCTTGCTGGGCAGAGAACAGGTAGGGAGGAGGAAGTCAGTCAAGGGCTTTCCAAGTTCATCTCAGCTACCTCTTAAGAAATGCTAATACGTCTAGACAATGGGATGGTCAAGCTCCACACACACACACACACACACCTTCAAGCAGGGAGCAAAGATTTGGAGGTGTTAAATACTAGAGAGACTTGAGGAAGAAAAAATCTGGAGACTTCAGGAAAAGCTTCCCTGACCTGGTCAGTGGGTAGGGAAAAGAGAGGTGATAAAATTCAGGGGAGCAAGGAGGAAGGGCTCTTTTGTGCTTGGTCCATCAGAGCAGATAGAACTCTTACCTGAGGTCTGGAGGAGGCAGCCACTGACCATGTGCTGGCCTAGACAGCTACAGAAAGCTTCAAGGTAATAAAACCTTTGTAGAGATCTGCAACTTCCAAAGCTAAGGAGCCTGTTCTATATTTTAGTATCTGATAGGGCATGTATAGAGAGAGGGACAGAGGAAATGTGTTTTACCCATTTCTTTTGAATCCCTGGCTCAACCTGGTGCTGTGCTAAAAGTATGCCTGTGAACATTTTCTTTTTAGTAAATACTTCATAATTTTGGATGCTGGTATGGTTAGACAGTGTCATAGATGCAATGAACATGAAATTGAGCAAACTTCAGAGAACGGCGGAAGACAAGAAGGCCTGGCATGATCTGGTCCATGGGGTCGCGAAGAGTCGGACTCGACTGTGCAACTGAACAACAACAACAACAAGTGGTTCTCTGTACCACATGGACCTCAACCGTCTTGGACACGCCATTTTAAAAGAAGTGTCAGGGGGAAGGCAGACAGTTGGCAACTGGCTATTTCTCCAGGGGTGCACAAGGCAGTAAACTGTCCACATGGTGACCCAGTGCCAGGCAGCAGGAGACACAGAGGCAAGGCCTAAGGACTTGGAAGGGAACCTGGAGTCCTGACCCTCCCAGCGGACAATTCCTACAAAGGTCAGGCAGTGGCAGTGGGTTCCCAGAGAAAGAGAAAAGCCTCTCGAGGTATTGGGGGAAACCTTGGAGGTCAGGGTGGAACAGGGCCTGCAGGTCGGAGCAGGCCTGTTCCACTATGGCATCTTTGATCTTGGCTTACCTAGAAGAGATCATAAATTTTAAGGATTGCTAGAAAATGTCGCTAGGCTTGGGCATCATTCTCTTGGCTGGCACCACTAGTGAACTGGTTCAGGCATTTGCAGAGGTTCACTTATGGCTGAGTGGGCCAGCATCAGTCTGTACTACTATCTTCCTCTCAGCCTGCACATATGGGCAATGATCAGCAGGACACTGGCCCAGGTTTCATAAATTCAAGGAGTCTAGCCTCTGTCCAGAATGCCCCTTCCCCTGATGTTTTGAGGCTGACTGTGGTTATGTCGTGGGAAGACAGAGCACTTTCTTCATTCCCAGGGGCAGTGTCATTGCTGCCTAGAGGCTCAACAGAACCAGCTGACAACCTCTCACTTGCAAAAACCCCAGAGGCATCTCTGGCCATTCAATTGCAATGGGAGATTTTGAATAAGGGAACCAGCCTGTGAATAGCAGGTGGCTTCCCTCATTATTTGCAAGCTCTCAGCAGCAGGAGAAAGAAACTGGAGAAGGTGACCCAGTTTGCATCCCTTCCTGCCTGAGAACCCCTGTGACATGTTTTTAATGAAGCAGCCAGAATCAAGCACCGACACAGAATGAAAAGGCTCCAAAGCAGGCAGGAAATTTGAAGTAAAGGTCCTTCAGTCAGGTCACATGGCATCAATTTGGTTTAGGGGTATATATGAGCTCTACAGAGAGGCATGCCCTTAACAGCTGTCATAGCTGCCAGAGATTCAACAGGTGCAGATCTCCCCATTGTGGCACCTGTTGAACTTCTGCCTGCCAAAGCTGCAGCATACAAGGGGATGCAACATTTTCTTCTGATTTTCATTTCAAAAGTGTCACTTGTTTCCATTTGTATTTCATTTTACTCATGTTCTGTTCCATTATTCCATCAGTTTTCCTCCTCCCTGGAAATTCCCTGTTCCCTCTTCAGCCTCACTGTGCATTCGTTAAACTGTTGATGCTGGTGACAGCAAGCAGGAGACAGACTTCTGGTGGAAGCGACCAGACAGACAGCAAACAAGCAAGGTGGTGGAAAGAAAACTGCATCCTTCCCACATTTCCCTCAGTGCTTCGGATGCCCAAGGTGCCACACCTGACGACTACATTCTCCAGGGTGCCCCAAGATGCAGTGCTGCAGACGTCTCCCAAACAGCATCCCAATTACCCTTCCTGCCTGTTTTCTGGCAGGTGACTGGCTTCCAGGCTAGGCATCACCACCACTGCAAGCCTGTCATTTGGTGCCGGACACAGAAGCTCCCACCCTTGTCAATACCAGAAGTGCATGGGTTGGCGAGGCTCTCCCCACTGCTAGCCTCCAGAACTGTCCAAACCAAGACTTTTGGGAACCAGGGCAAGAAGAGATTGGATTTATACCCTGCCCTTCACTACCCAAAGGTGTCTCAGAGCGGCTTACAAACTCCTTTCCCCTACCCAGAACAGACACCCTGTGAGGTAGGTGGGGCTCAGAGAGCTCTTGACAGAAACAGCTCTTTTTCAAGAACAGCTCTTATCAGAGCTACGGCTTGCCCAAGGCCATCCAGCCAGGTGCAAGTGGAGGAGTGGGGAATCAAACCCTGTTCTCCCAGATCAGAGTCCGCGCACTTAACCACTACACCAAACTGAACAAATGGCACCCATCCATTTACCGTGTTTCCCGTTTTGCTTTTGTTACCCCAACGAATGAAACAGATTCATCTATTTTTTTCATTTCCCCCCCATTCATTTGGAAGTGAAGACACATCCCTCGTATATGTCTGCGTTTTCAAATGGTGCTTTTCATCTTGCAAACTTGAAAAAAGAAATGCTTGCAATTCCTCATGACAGAAACTCTCCTCCAGAATACCTATGTGGAGGTGGGTGCCCTATGCCACCTCTCTCTGTTCCTTCAAAACTCTGCATTTTGGGTGCTTTCAAAGACTACGAGTACTGAGCTGGGCTTTAAGATCTGAGTCAAATAAACATCTGTAATCATTAACCTTTTATTTTCAACTTGGGGCTGAACACCATCTTACGTGTTGTTTGGAACAGAGAGTCCAAGCAGAGAAATGTTATGCAATATCATATATCCCAGAGTGGAGGATGTCCCCAAATGTATGACCATCCTGCTAAAAAGAAATGACACGCAAAACTTTTTATTAATTACTGTATAAAACTGTAACTCGTATGCAGATTTAAGATGGACCCCGCTTTTTTTTGACACCACCTAAAAACCCCTCAGAAGTAACTTCCATGTATTTATTCATATGATGCTTTCTCCAGGGAAAGTCTTCTTAAGATTGCACTCTTTCTTTACCTTCTTCCTTTCAGATAAATAGAGTAAATGCATGAAATAAATGAAGATATTGTTATACCTGAAGGAGTATATTTTTAAAAACACTTTTCTATCCTGTGCCTCTCTAGATCCAAATCTCTCCTCATCCTCACTTAGCCCCATCAGGGTGCCAGGTGCTTTGCCAAGTCAGATGAAGAAAAGAGATATCCCTGCCCCGAGCAGTTTATAATCCGTGTCTCTCTAGATCCAAATCTCTCCTCGTCCTCACTTAGCCCCAGGTGCTTTCCCAAGTCAGATGAAGAAAAGAGATATCCCTGCCCCGAGCAGTTTATAATCTAATTTCAAATAGTAAGAGGGCAGGAGAAATAATGAGCAAGAGGGTACAAGATGACTCTTCCTTAACCTGTGTTCCAGCTGAGGGGTAAGGCCTAAGGCCCAGGCTCAGAAGTGAATGAGAAGGTGAGCCCTGAGTTTGTAAAGAGAAAAGAAGAACAGGGCTGCGTAGATGTTCTGGAAGAAGACGACGACGATGACAAGGAGGAGGAGGAGATTGGATTTATACCCTGCCCTTCACTCAGAGTCTAAGAGTGGTTTACAAACTCCTTTCCCTTCCCCTCCCCACAACAGACACCCTGTGAGGTAGGTGGGGCTGAGAGAGTTCTTTCCAGAACTGTCCTTGAGAGAACAGCTCTGACAGAACTCTGGCTTGCCCAAGTTCATCCAGCAGCTGCATGTGGAGGCATGGGGAATCAAACCCGGTTCTCCCAGATTAGAGTCTGTGCTCCTAACCACTACACCAAACCATTAAGAAGACCATCCATAAAGAATTCATAAAGCCATAAAGTGGCAGGAGTCTTTTAAGAGAGCAGGAGATTTGAGGGGAGCAAGAGGAGGGATGAAGGTTACAGACACAGATACCTCTAAATGAGAATCCGCCAGGAGGTCAGGAGTCTTGGAATCCATCATAGGTTGAAAGGTAACCACCACCTTGCCTATTAATGACAAACACTTAGTTCCAGCATCTTAACTCACATGAAACATCTGTGGTAAATTGAACGAGAAGCTTATTTGTGATCCTCGATTCATTGCAGTACCTCTCTTAAAAAAAAAAAAAAACATTTCTAACATCAGACGCCTCCCCTCATTGCTATGCATAAAGAGAGCATGCCTTCCAGGTAATGTGGTGTTAATTCCACATCTCGGTGGTGGGGAGAAGCAGAGAGAGAGGGAGAGAAAGGGAGAGAGAAAGAACTTCTAATGAACTAGTAAAACTGATTGATGCCCGTTTCCTTGTCAGGCAGCAGAGTGGCTGTTTGTCAAGAAACAACAAAAATGTCACCGGGATTTGTAAGCAATTGTAACCATTACATAAAAAGCACTTTGACTAAAAATCACATCAGATAGCTTCACGGGCTTGCTGCTCTAAGTGTGTTAATATAACCACTGGCTCTGGCTGACATTTCTGCAAACAACTTATAAATATTCCATGGGAAGAGGCTGCTCCTACCGCTGCCGCTGCTGCTCTTTGAATGAAATAGCAGGGGCAGAGAGGAGGCGGCCCAGCAGCACCAGGGCCAGCTAAATCAGAGCTGATCAGAACCACACCAGGAGCCTCTCGAAAGAGGACGGCATCTCTCTTTGGAGCTCTGTGGTGTCTTCAGAGCTCATCAATGTCAGAATTTCCCGTCCAGACAGCCCAAAACTCCATCTAATCCAGTCCCATATTTGTTAGCAGCAGCCCATCAGATACTTCTGGAAGGACAAAAGGAGACTGTGAACCTGCCAGTGTGGAGTAGCGTTGAGAGTCAGAGGAGGATCTGCCACAAAGGATCTGCCACAAAGGTCATTCATTGGGTGACGTTTGGCCAGTGACTCTCGCACAGCCTGAC
>NW_015167195.1:0-16844 GCF_001447785.1 Gekko japonicus
TGAATAACTTGATTCGGTGTGTGTTCTCAGTGCTCTCTGGGCAGAGAGACGCACCCTGCATGCAGGCTGTATCCAAATAAAAACCTGCTTCATCGAAGGAAACCTGTCTTGAGAAGTTATTATTGGTGAGCGCAAAGTGCGTTATCGACAATTGGGGGCTCATCGGGGATTCAAACATCGCCATCTTTCTGGAACCACTACCACACGCCAGGTGAGGTGACGCATCCCGCTGAGTTCAGCGGTCTCGCTGGCCATGGTTGGGGTCCTTGGAGAGGCTGACTACGAGACCTGAAGGCAAGACAGACCTTCAGTGAATCAGAAACGAGAAGGGAAGTGCGCGCTTTGAACCTGGTAACTTCGAGCTCGATCCAAGGACACGAAAATCTGGCTTAAAGTAGTGTCTTTGGTGGTTCTTTTACACCAACCCCGAGGAATCGTGATCTGTGTGTATCACTATGGGGAAGGTGGGGACATCCTTTACAGAGACTTGAGTAATTGGTATGTGGTTAGAGGTGTTTGGTGTGTGGAAAGTCTCAAGGGAATAGGATGGGGAGTACTCAAAACATCCCCCATGGAAGAGATGTCGGGACTTCCGGTACGGCGCGTTAGCGGGCAGGCGGGAGCGTGAGGTGCTCCGTCCCTGCCCAAGCCACTTTTTAAAAATTAAGGAGCGCAAAGTGCGTTAACGACAGTTATACAATGGCTGAAACTTTCTGTAATGCTGGGAGATCTCCAGGCTACATCTGGAGGTTGGCAGTCCTGATGGAAACTTATACCTCCCTTTGACACCAACCCAGGGTCCTCTTCCCTTTCATTTCTGTCAAAGCAAAAGGTTTCATCCAGCTCTGACCTGAATAGCCCAGGCAAGCCCAATCTAGTCAGATCACAGAAGCTAAGCAGGGTTGACTCTGGCAAGTATTTGCATGGGAGACCTCCAGGGAATACCAGTAGTCTGGAGGTGGGGGCAGGCTTTTTTTCAGCCACCTCTCTGAATACCCGTCCAGGCCCCCAGTAGGGGTCAGTCACCAGAGGTCACCATGACTTCCAGGCGCACACATTCTCTCTCTCTCACACACACGAACATATGGAAAAGACACCCATCCACCAAAAATGGTTTAATCTACAAGCAACACAGCGCTCTAATATCACACAGGAAAAAACCAAGAAGACCAGCTCAACTATCTAACACATTTCCCAAGACCTGCGTTTGATGTCATAGAATCATAGAATGTTAGAGTTGGAAGGGACCTGCAAGGTCATCTAGTCCAACCCCCTGCATTCTGCAGGAGTATAGCTGAAAGATAGCCCTACATACCTACAACATACCCAAAAGATGGTCGTCCAACCTCTGCTTGAAAACGTCCAGCAAAGGAGCATCCACCACCTCCTGAGGCAGACTGTTCCACTGCTCAACCACTCTTACAGTTAGGAAGTTTCTCCTGATATTTAGCCGGTAACGACTCCCTTGTCATTTCCACCCATTAGACCTAGTCTTGCAATCCGGAGCAAGAGAGAATAGATCTGCTCCATCTTCTACACAACAGCCCTTCAGATACTTGAAGACTGCCATCGTGTCCCCTCTAAGCCTTCTCTTTCCCAGGCTAAACAGACCCAACTCTTTTCAGTCTTTCCTCGAAAGACTTCCAACCCTCTCACCATCCTGGTTGCCCTCTTCTGGACACGCTTGAGCTTGTCAACATCCTTCCTAAAATGTGGTGCCCAAAACTGAACACAGGACTCCAGGTGAGGCCTGACCCTAGCAGAATAGAGCGGAGCTACCACCTCCCTTGATCAGGACACAATGCTTCTGTTTATGCATCCTAAGACTGCACAAACCTTAAGTCCAAGAGTCAAAAGCCACAGCTCATGTGTCCTCTATGTTGCTGTCTCTTGCAATATAAGCATATCATCGTCCAGGCCCTCAGTCTATCAGGATCCAAGCTAGCCTTTCTCAGGGCCCTTAGCTCAATTTTTGACCAAGCAGCCTCAGGTGATGATGATGACACCCAATCAGGACACGTTCTTGCTGGAAACCTCTAGAAAATTACCTCATCGCCCCGGATTCCTCTCCTCCCTTCCCCTTCCATCCCCTCCCCTCATGTGGGCCGCAGGTTCTCGTGAGGAGCCAATTACCACATTTCCAGCTCTGGCCTTGAAGATGATGAGGGCCAAGTAGCAAGAGAGACAAACTAGCAACACTGACGGGATGGAACAAGCCCATTAGGATTCTCATTAACCCTTGAGGGGGCCAGGGGTGTTTTGCCTCACAGTGGGGGTCCCAGCACTCTGTCCCCTTTCAGGCACAGAGCCCACACCATCCACCCAGTTTTTATTGTAGGGCAGCCATCACGCTCTTGGTTGTGTGTGTGTGTTGTGCGTGCACAGAATGGGCCTGCCAACCTCCGAGGGTCACCCAGTGGCAAAACCAAGCCTGGCCCAACAGCTGTTGAACGTCTTTCACATTTATTTAATCAGCGCAAAACCGTGTGGGCGTGTAATTACGAAGCAAATCAGAATGATTGCTGGAGATTGTCGCTATTATTCGGCATTCATTTCTATTTTGAAGCACAAGGCGCTTGCTTTAAACACACACACACACACACTCTCGAAATCTTTTACTATTTACCACAATTCCAAATCCCCCCCTTTTTTTTGCAAAAAAACACACCCCACCCCTTTCCCCCCCGCACAAGTGGTTACACAAAAAGACCTTTTTTATAAATTGTAGGAATGATGACTGGAATTATCTGTAGCCTTGAAGGAGCAGAAATGTACAAAGGGCATATGAATATGAGGCAGGAGCAGATGAAGGTGGTCAAGGCCAGTATATTATTGCCCATCTGATGACAGGTGTCACAGCTAGGGATGCCAGCCTCCAGGTGAGACCTGGGGATCCCCCGAAATTACAGTTTATCTCCAGATTGGCATCTCTTATGTTCTTATGACTACAGAGATCAGTTCCCCTGGAGAAAATGGATGCTTTGGAGGGCGGGCTCTACGGCATTGTACCCCCACTGAGGTCCCTGCCCTCCCCAAGCTCCATCCATAAGTCTCCAGGAGTTTTGCAACCTGGATCTGGCAAACCTAACCCCTACCCATCCCTTACCAGGGAAACCTGGCAACTCTACACAGCTTTGTTCCTTTCTGGGTGCAAGTTCCCCCAGCATTCAGTATGGTAGAAGAGATTGGATTTATACCCTGCCCTTCAGTGCCCGAAGGAGTCTCAGAGTGGCTTACAATCTCCCTTCCCTTCACCTCCCCACAACAGACACCCTGGGAGGCAGGTGGGGTTGAGAGAGCTCTCTCAACTGCTCTGGAGAGAACAGCTCTGAGAGAACTTGTGACTGTCCCAAGGTCACACTAGCAGATGCATGTGGAGGAGTCACATCAAACCCAGTTCTCTCAGATTGGAGTCCGCGCTCCTAACCACGACACCAACCTGGCTCTGGGAATAGGGGCAGCTAAAAGCCCTGTAAATGCTGAGTGGGATCGGTAATGCTTTCTGGTTGAGCCCATTTGTTTTTTTATTCCAAAGGCAGGATTTCTAGCTGGAACATCTCTTCTTGTCTGCGCTCCTAACCACGACACCAACCTGGCTCTGGGAATAGGGGCAGCTAAAAGCCCTGTAAATGCTGAGTGGGATCGGTAATGCTTTCTGGTTGAGCCCATTTGTTTTTTTATTCCAAAGGCAGGATTTCTAGCTGGAACATCTCTTCTTGTCAAATTCCAGTTTGCAAATACAGACGGTGCTTCTATCTGCTGAAAGTAGCAGAAACCGGTGATCTGGCACACAGGCGTAAGAGACAAACTCACCGTCATTTTGGTCTGAAACATTGATATCCCACCTTCTTGATTTAGAAATGTTGTAACTTGAGATCAGGCAGCTCTTTCTTTAATCAGTAATTTCAGTTTATTGGAACAGAACACAGAACACACAGAACCACCCCAGCTTATATACAGTTTGGAACTGGCTAAACCACACCCCTAGACAGTAAGGTCCAATCGTAAGTGAGTGCTTAGGACCAATAGGGTCTGTTCCCGCCAAAAGTTGTAGTCTTCCCTGATTGGTCCATTGTACAACGGCAGCCAATCAGGCTGCTGATTTCAGGATACTGAGAGTCTATGGAGCTTGTGACTGAAGCTCAGGCTCATTCTGCAATTCAGGCTATCCATATGACACAACACATAACAGTGTGCATGCACACTTCCTTCAGATATCTGATGCACATGAAAGTTTATACCCAGAATTAAACCCTGTTGGTCTTAAAAGGTGCCACTGGTCAATTGTAAGCCAATTAGAGACTCTCTAGGGCAGGGGTGTCGAACTCATTCGTTATGAGGGCCGGATCTGACATAAATGAGACCTTGCTGGGCCGGGCCATGTGTGTCATACAATGTAATGCCAGGTAGCGGAGATATAAACTTCATAAAGGACACAGACACAAAGGGGCTTTTAAATTTAAAATAAAAACATGCTTAAAACATTAGCACTCTTGCAATATTTTGTTTATTCAACAGTGTCTGATAACTGACACCTCTTGCTCTGGATTATTGCATCAAAATGTCTGTGTGGTTGCAATCTTGAGAATGCTGTTCAGGTGTGTATCTGTAAGCTGCAAACCTACAATGACACAGCAGCAGCAGAACAGGAAGAAGAAGAAGAAGAACAGGAAGAAGAAGAACAGGAAGAAGAAGAACAGGAAGAAGAAGAACAGGAAGAAGAAGAAGAGGAAGAAGAGGAAGAAGAGGAAGAGGAAGAGGAAGAGGAAGAGGAAGAGGAAGAGGAAGAGGAAGAGGAAGAGGAAGAGGAAGAGGAAGAAGAAGAAGAAGAAGAAGAAGAAGAAGAAATGCCACCGCCGCCGGGCGGGCGGCCGGAGAGCAGGGCGGCGGCAGCGGGGGGGGGAACAGCGAGGCCTGGGTGGCTGAAGCCTCCCGAGGCCTCGCTACAAAGGCAGGGTGGGGGGGGAAGAGCCGAGGGGGATGGGGGTGTACTTACCTCCGCCTTCTGCTTCCTCTGTCTCCCTCCCGCGGGCCCCGCCCCTTGGAAGGTGGGAAGGGGAAGAGGCGGGGAAGGGGTGAGTAGACCTGGCCTCCTGCAATGGAAAGGGCTGGGTAGACCTGGACTCCTCCGGAGGGGGTGTGTGCTCCAGGGCAGGGGGAGGGGAAGATCGAGCCAGGGGGTGGAGGAGGGGTGGAGGAGACGGGGAGTGGAGGAGACGGGGGAACCGGCGGGATGGGGGGGAACTTACCTCCTCCTGCTGCTTCCTCCTCTTCCTCATAGGTGTGGAGCTCCCCCTCTCCCGCGAGTATCGCGGGTCCCCCACTTGTAATGTCATAAAGTCTACCCTCCAAAACAGCCACTTTTCCTGGGAGAACTGATCTTGGTTATCTGGCGATCAATTGTCATAGTGGGAGATCTCTAGGTGACACGTGGAGGTTGGCAACAGTTGACATCCATTAGAATAAGCAAAATAAAATACCAGTGGCATAAAATTCACAAGAGGGACAATCATGTTGTTAAAAGCAGCAATAAAGGGGGCAGATATAAAGAACAAAAGCGGCAATGCTCCAGTTTTCAAAATCATCTATAAATGGTGAAAGAGCCAGTGGTGATAAAACAACAGTTTACAAACAGCAGATTTCAAGAAAACGACTAGATCAGGGAGCCCCAACGCATTGCCCCAATGTGGTGCCCCAACACCTTTGCTGGCAACAACCAAGTGTTTTTAGGAAGTGGGCAGCCAGGTAGAGCTTTTGCCCAGCAAGGCTTTGGTTTGGCTGTGGGAGATTTGATTGGCGGTGCAGAATTTTTAAAATGTTGCTTTGACGGCAGCTGCCACCACAACACCAGAATCTTTACCATGCGACTGAAGTTAAGCTGTGGCAGCCATTTTGTAGCTGGCTCTGGCTCACGTAGTAGCCATTTTCTGATAGCCATTTTGTGGCTGTGCCCACCGCACCATGCCAGAATTCCAAAGATGCCCGCGAGCTCAAAAATGTTGGGAACCCCTACCCTAGAAACAGGGGAGAGAGAGGTAAGTTAAGAAAAAGTTTGTGGAAAGAATCATGTCTTTGTCTGACACTGGAAAGACAACAGATTCGGTGCCATCACGCGACTTCCTGTGGGGAAGGTTTTGAAAGGTGCCACAGGGGAGAAGGCCCTGTCCTTGGTGTTCACACACCTTGCTTCTGAAAACTGGGGTCCCAGAGGGGTCTCTGAAGTTGCTCTTACAAGTGTCAGGCTACTTCGTAATACAAAAGCTATGGGAAAGAAGCATGTTTTCATCAGTGCCAATCATCAGTTTTGCTCAGGTATGAGAAGAACTCACTGAAAGAATGTGAACAGATGTGTTTTAGAGGCAAATACTGATTGAACAGATGTGGGGGAGGGTCAAACTTTCCTTCTCAAAACAATAAATGTTACATATGTATGGTTGGAGTCATTACGTTTATTACATGCCCTATTAAAAACCAAACTTCTGATCCAGCCAGGGCAAAATGCCTTTAAGTCAATTTAAGTGGGACAGTTAAAGATAGGCTTCATTCTCCTCAGAAAAACGAATGCTTATCTTTAGCTGAATTGTACCCCAAATCTGAAAATGTTACTGCACTATACGCTGCATGTTTACTCAAAAGTCATTTCCATTGTGTTCATAGCACTTGGAGATGGAGAACTTTGATTACTGAAATTACCGTTTTTAAGATTGCACAGTGCTGTTGTATGGAATTGTGTAACACCTTTTAAAAACATTATAAAATGTGTATCTAAAGTTATTTCAAAATCTATATATCTAATAGTGAAGTGTGCCCTCTATCTGCAGATATATAAATCTGCAGATAGGGGCCACACTGATACTAAACAGATTTCCCCACAAACTTGGGAGACACCCGCCCCCCCCAAGTTTGCACAAAACCCTGAAATCTTAAAAAAAATACATTGGGGATTTTAAATTATCCCCAAAATAAAATATAATTCTCTATGCAAGCATGTCTGAGTCCAGGAGTTAGTCCGGGCCTAGCTGGGGCAGTGACAGAATACAGGAAGGAAGGAGGAGGAGGAGGAGGAGGCTGCATGTGGAGGAGTGGTGAATCAAACCTGGTTCTCCTAGATCAGAGTCCACACTCTAACCACGACACTAAACTGGTTCTCTGGGCCCAGAGCAGCTCCCAGACACTGCTGCAGATGGCCCCAAAGGTGGATCCTGAGGCTTGGAGCTATGCCAGGTTCAGTGATGGGGGGGGCAGATGGGATTTCCCTCCCTCCACACGTCTTGTGGGCCCCCACCAGTAAGAAGAGGAGAAGGTAAGGGGGGGAAGAGAGAGATGGGGGAATATTGACAAGAAGGAGAGGGAGGAGGAAAGGGGGCATTGTCAGAGGGGAAAGGGAGAATGATGGAGAAGAGAGAGGGGGTAGAGACAGACTGTATTTGTGTTGATAGTCTGGCAGTTATTGGACATGGTGCCATTTCCCCTTAAATATTTGCCTCCCTCTGCCGCCGCCCCCAAAGTAAATGGGGAAAAATGCTTCAACATGTGCACACGAAGATGACATTTGCATTGGTGACCCACGCAAAATCTAGAGCACATGTGGAATCGACACCCACCCACCTCCCTAGGGTGGGGCAGGAGCTGGCGAGGCATTTCTCAGTGACTAATCTCAGGTGCTCTTCCCAGTTTCTTTAATTAAGACAAGTCAGGTTCGAGCTGGGGGGGGGACTGTAGGCTGTTCCCGGTCAGGGCAGTGAATAATAGACTTCCCGGGGAGTAAGAAAGAGATACCAGCAAGGAGGAGCAAGAGGAGACTACTAAGGGGGAACTTCCAGCAGGCATGTGTGGTGGCTATGGGACTTTTGTGGTGTCACTAGGGTTGCCAGGTGAGGCCAACAAGCTGGAAGGGAGTTCTGGCCGTCACTTTTAAGCATTCTTTTTAAAAGCATTCCTTTAAACTGCTTTCCCTCCGTTGGAAATAATGGAGGATGCGGGCACCGTCTTTTGGGGTTCACAGAATCGGACTTCCTTGCCCAATCTTTTTAAAACATGGGGGGGTTTCAGGAGAGGGCCCCCCAGCAGTGCAGAAAATTTGGTGCCTTTACCTCAAAAAAACACCCCCCCCCAAGTCCCAGATACCCACAGAATGATTCTCCATTATACCCTATGGGGACCGGTCTCCATAGAGAATAATGGAGTACCCAGCAGCCATTCCCACCCTGCTTTCTGACAGCGCTGAAGCAGGATGAAGGGGGAAGGGAGGCTCTGAGGCAATTGCTTTCTGGACTGAAGAATATCCAGTCCCTCGTTTTGTCCTCTCTTATAGATTGTTAACACCCCAACCACCCACAATCAAATAAAAAAGGGGGTGTCACAAGCTTTATAATAAAGATTGGTAGTGTGTAAGCCATGTGCTCCCTAAAGGTCTCTTATTTGGCAAGCCCGCTTTCACACGTACGAAATAGTGCAATTTCAATGCACTTCAGCCGCTGTTTGCAAGTGGATTTTGCCATTCCACACAGCAAAATCCAGTTGTGAAGTGCATCGGAAGTGGCTTGAAGGTGCGTCATTTAGCGTGTGTGAAAGCGTGCGTGAGGTAAATAGGGACCACTGTTTCTCAGGTTTTTGACAGACAAGACCCAGACGGAGAGGAACAACACGGGCTTATTTAACAGAAAATAAAGTATTTAAGAAGGTAAATACGATGCGGGGATAACTTAGACGGATAAAAGTAAAACTGGCTCTCAAGTGAAGGAAATAACCCCTGAGGGGAAATCTGCTTCCCCTTTCTCTGGACAGGGTCCCTCAGCAAGTGCAAGGCTGCTTTTTTCTCTCACAGAGCAGCTTGCCTCAGAGCCTGTTCACAGGTTTTACCAACTGCCTTAAGCCAATCTTAGCAAGAGAGCCAGTTTGGTGTGGTGGTTAAGTGCGCGGACTCTAATCTGGGAGAACCGGGTTTGATTCCCCACTCCTCCACATGCGGCTGCTGGCATGACCTTGGGCAAGCCATAGTTCTGACAGGAGCTGTTCTTGAAAAAGAGCCGTTTCTGTCAGAGCTCCCTCAGCCCCACCTACCTCACCGGGTGCCTGTTGTGGGGAGGGGAAGGGAAAGGAGTTTGTAAGTCGCTCTGAGACACCTTCAGGTAGTGAAGGGCGGGGTATAAATCCAATCTCTGCTTCTTCTTCTTCTTCTTCTATTTATTGCTCAATTACTTATGCATCTTGACTCTAATTAGTCCCCCCTGGCAACACCCTCCCCACCTGCTACCGATATGTGATGGTTGGTGACTCAGTTTCAAAGTATCCGAAGAGGTGTGCCGGCCCAAGAAAACGTAAACCCAGATTAAACCCGACATTACCTTCTAGCCCTGAGATTCAGAGTCGGCTTGCCAACCTCCAGGTGGGAGCTGGCAATCTCCTGGAATGACAACGGATCTCCAGATCGGATCCTCTGGAGAAAATGGCCGCTTTGGAGAGCGGAGCATCACACCCCCGCAAGGTCCCTCCCTCCCCCGACCCCTGCCCTCTGCAGTCTGTACCCCCAAATCTCGGGGAATTTCCCAACTCATAGCTGGTAAACCTATTTCCGAGGCCGATGGCCTCAGAATGTGGAGGTTCCCTTCAATCGTCTCCTCTTAAATGGTGCTGCAAAGCGTAGCTCTCTTGCAACAGTCAGCGGGGCCCTTAAAGTTGTACCTGCTTTTTGAGTTAGCTTTAAACGAGCGTTCCTGTTCTTTTCGGGGGGGTGTGGTGTTAATTGCCCACAGCCGTCTTTTATTGTCTTTATTTCCCCATTTCGAGTCCCCTCAAACGGAGTGAAAAGGGCCGTCTTAAAATGACTGCATCAATTGGAGGTATATAGTTCAATTAAACTCCAGCACTTTTAAGCCCCGTGGGGCAGATGGCAACATGTGTTTGATTTATTGTAGTCGAGTCACAGCTGATTTATAGCAACCCCTTGGGGGGTTTCAAGGCAAGAGACGTTCAGAGGTGGTTTGCCCGTTGCTTGCCTCTGCGTAGCAACCCTGGATTGCCTTTGGTGGTCCCCCATCCAAACACTAGCCAGGGCCGACCCTGCTTAATGCCTGAGAAGTGATGAGATCGGGCTGGCCTGGGCTATCAAGGTGCTTAATTTTTGTGGTTGTTCAGTCACACAGTCGAGTCCGACTCTTCGTGACCCCATGGACCAGATCACACCAGGCCCTCCTGTCTTCTGCCATCCTCTGAAGTTGGCTCAACTTCATGTTCGTTGCATCGATGACACTGTCCAACCATCTCATCCTTTCCCGTCCCCGTCTTCTTTGACCTTCAATCTTTCCCAGCATCAGGGTCTTCTCCAGTGAGTGCTCCCTTCTCATTGGGTGGCCAAAGTATCTGAGCTTCAGTTTCATTATCTGGCCTTCCAGGGAACAGTCAGGGTTGATTTCTTTGAGGATTGACTGGTTTGATCTTCTTGCAGTCCGAGAGACTCACAAGAGTCTTCTCCAGCACCATAGTTCAAAAGAATCTATTCTTCGGCGCTCGGCCTTCCTTATAGTCCAACTCTTGCAGCCATACATGACTACGGGGAATACCATTGCTTTGACCATGCGGACTTTTGTTGGCAGGGTGATGTCTCTGCTTTTTATCATGATGTTTAGGTTCGCCATCGCTTTCCTCCTAAGGAGCACGCGTCTTTTAATTTCATGGCTGCTGTCACAGTCTGCGGTGATCTAGTCCCCCCCTGAAATCAACAGGATTCAGAAGTGCCTCACCTGGGCAGAACTGTGCTACAGACCAACACTCCTACCAATCAAAGTGCTGTGGGGTGTTAGTTGGGTTGCCAACATCCAGATGGGGCCTGGAGATCTCCTAGAATTACGTCGATCTCCAGACTACCGAGAGCAGTTCCCCTCAAGAAAATGGCCGCTTTGGAGGGTGGTCTCTATGGCATTATACCCCACTGAGGTCCCTCCCCTCCCCTCCCCAAACCCTCCCCTCCCGAGGCTTCATCCCCAAACCACCAGGAATTTCCCATCCTACAGCTGGCAACATCTTCTGGTGATGCCAGGCCCCAAAGATGCCAGGTTTGCTGTAACCAGGGCCAGGGCTTTTTCGGTGGCGGCTCCTACCTGGTGGAATGAGCTCCCGGAGGAGATCCAGGCCCTACGGGACCTTGTGCAGTTCCGCAGGGCCTGTAAGACGGAGCTCTTCCGCCAGGCTTTCGAGTAGGATCTGCCACTACCGTACCACCACAACTGCATCATCCTTATCGCACCACTGTTGCTGCACCACCACCAACTGGGTTAGGTAACGTCGGGGCGTATGATGGCCCTGTGACACATTATTTATAATACTGCATGGAACCCATACCACTGAACTGAGACTAACATTTCCAGGAGGTCACGGAACTGGGACTATCTAGAGTACTTTATGTTGTTGTAAATGTTGGGTTTTATCTTGTTTTTATTGTTTTAACTACTGACATATGTTGCCCTATTTGTGAGCTGCCCTGAGCCCGCTCGTGGGGAGGGTGGGCTATAAATTTGAATAAATAAATAAATAAATAAAATTAGCATAAGGTAAGGGAAAATATTTTAACAAAATTAGTGACCTTTTAAATAAAAACATGACCAAGCCCAAATAACATCCCCCCCCCCTGCAAATTATTTTTGTTTTGTTTTGCTGGTAAGCATCTGCTATCTATTCCCAGCTACAAGCAAATAAGAGGTCTCAAAGTGATCCCACGGATTGCTGTCGAACAATTTCCCCTTTCCAGAGGAGCACCGGGAATCGTCTCGATTCGAGGAATCCGCAGACAGATTTTTCGAGCCAAGCGAATCCGGCGCTCCTTGCTGTTCCTTCGGATGCCGCCGAATCCTATTTCAGAGAACGGCCTGGAGAGTTTTCTCTCCTTCTAAAAAAGAGCTTCTTTAAAAAAAATAATAATAAAAGCACGGCTCCATTTGAAACCCGTGCCTCGAAATTCATTTGGCTATTATAGTGATTTCACTAACTACTTAATTACAGCCATCGATCTGCGTCTGTCTCCCTGTGACACCCACAGATGTGCCCGCCCACGCCCGCTCGCCCACACAAACCTCCTCTCTGACTCATGTGCAGAAACGGTTGTCAAAAATTCCCCCACTCCCCGCCGAACGCAAACACTTTCTCCAAACATGTGTGGTTTCTTTTTTATCTATTTCCGTGTATTTCTCTGACTCATCTGATGGCTCTCTGATCTGCACCCCGCCGACTAGAGCCTACACTCATGCATGGATTTGGCCTGCCCTGCAGGTGGTGGGAGCGGCTGCCTTAGAAGGCCCTGGCATTTAGGGCTCTAAATTCTTTGTTTTACCCCTGCTGAAAGCAGAGCCACTCGTCCTTAGGGTTGCCAGACACACACCCCCCCCCGAATTACAACTGATCTCCAGGCAACAGAAATCTGTTTCCCCAGAGAAAATGGCTGCTTTGGAAGGTGGGCCTGCATGGCCTTATAGACTGCTGGGGCTCTTCCCCTCCCAAGCTCCACCCCCAAATCCAGGAATCTCCCAACCCGGTGTTGGCAACCATTAGAAGCACTATTTGCATTGCTCACCGTTGCAACAGAGATATCAACGGGAGGACTGCTGGCAAGCTAGAGAATCAGAAATGTACGTCCGTCTAGGCTTGCTGGCTTCCAGGTGGGGCCTGGAAATTTCCCAGAATGGTAGCTGATCGCCAGACTACAGAGATCATTTTCCTTGGAGGGTAGACTCTATGGCATTATACCCTGATGAGGTCTCCCCCCCAAAAAACCCCTGCCATTCCCAGGCTTAAACCCAATGTTTGGTGTAGTGGCTTGGAGCACGGACTCTAATCTGGGAGAACCGGGTTGGAGTCCCTACTCCTCCACATGCAGATGCTGGTGTGATCTTGGGTCAGTCACTCACAAGTTCTCTCAGAGCTGTTCTGGAAAGAGCATTTCTGGAGAGAGATCTCTCAGCCCAACCTTCCTCACAGAGTGCATGTTGTGGGGAGGGGAAGGGAAAGGAGATTGTAAGCCACTCTGAGACTCCTTCGGGTAGTGAAGGGTGGGGTATAAATCCAATCTCCTCCTCCTCCTCCTCTTCTTCTTCCTCCTCCTCCTCTTCTTCCTTCTCCTCCTCCTCTTCTTCTTCCTCTTCCTCTTCCTTCTCCCTCTCCTCCTCTTCCTCCTCCTTCATCTCCAGAAATTTCCCAACCCAGAGTTGGCAATGTCCACCATATCTATGTCCATCACATCTAAACCAAGTTATTTGTTGGTCCAAAATCAAACTCCAAATCTAAAAATGAAGCATAACCCATGGGATGTCTTTCAGGAGGACCGACCCAAATGACACCAAACAGGTTGCAAACTGAGTCTACCAGAACTCTTCATCTGGCTGAATGTTCGAAATAAAAATGGGGGCGGGGGAAAAGGGGGGGTGTTTCGGGGCAAAGTTTGGTGTAGTGGTTAACTGCCATGGCAGTTTGGTGTAGTGGTTTAAGTGCGCGGCCTCTAATCTGGGAGAACCGGGTTTGATTCCCCCACTCCTCCACTCGTACCTGCTGGATGACCTTGGGCAAGCCATAGTTCTGGCACAGCTGTCCTTGAAAAAGAACAGTTTCTGTCAAGAGCTCTCTCAGCCCCACCTACCTCACAGAGTGTCTGTTGTGGGGAGGGGAAGGAGTTTGTAAGCTGCTCTGAGACACCTTCGGGTAGTGAAGGGCAGGGTAAAAATCCAATCTCTTCTTCTTCTTCAGTGATTTTACATCCTTTTCTCGTCAACATTCCTGAGCTTAATGCTGGCAGGAAAGTAGGGTTGCCAACTCTGGGTTGGGAAATTCCTCGAGATTTGGGGATGGCGCCTGGGAAAGGCGGGGTTTTGGGAGGGGCCTCAGCAGGGTATAATGCCATAGAGTCCGTCCTCCAAGGAAAAGGATAGAGGCCTTGCTCCAAAGCAGCCATTTCTTCCAAGGGACCTGATCCTTCTGGCCTGGAGATAAGTTGTGATTCTGGGAGGTCTCCAGGCCCCGCCTGGCGGTTGGCAACGCTAAGTGTCAGGTTGTGCTTGAGTTCCCGCGAGCAAGGAAAACGCAAGTCCTGCCTTTCCACTAAAATATGAAAGGCCAGCAATTTTCCTAGCATTTCTCTGACACAGAGCAAGATCCTGGGATCTCTCCTAGGGTGAGAGCCAAGGAACTGGTAATCCACATAATTACACTTCATAGGTCAGGGGTGTCAAACTCATTTGTTATGAGGGCCGGACCTGACATAAATGAGGCCTTGTTGGGCCAGGCAACGTGTGTCATAAAATGTAATGCCAGGTAGCGGAGATCTTAAACTTTATAAAGCACACAAACACAAAGGGTGGGGTTTTTTTACTTAAAATAAAGTCATACTTAAAACATCAGCACTCGCTCCAATATTTTGTTTATTTAACAGTGTCTGATAACTGACACCCCTTGCTCTGAATTACTGCATCAAAATGTCTGTGCTGTTGCAATATTCAGTATGCTGTTCAGGTGTGTATCTGTAAGCTGCAAACTCACGATGACGCAGCAGAACTGGAAGAAGAAGAAGAAGAAGAAGAAGAAGAAGAAGAAGAAGAAGAAGAAGAAGAAGAAGAAGAAGAAGAAGAAGAAGAAGAAGAAGAAGAAGAAGAAGAAAGCCAGTTCCACTGCGGGGCCTGATAGAAGCCCTCCGGGGGCCTGATGCGGCCCCTGGGCTGCATGTTTGACACCCCTGCCATAGGTGAAGTGATTTACGTCCCGGTCTTAAGTTCCTTTGAACCTTTTTTAGCAGCGCTGCCCAGACGCATCGTTCTCCGTAATGCAGAGCTCATGGAGTGGAAACGTGAGCTCTGCAAAGAAGTGGGGAGGCTTCAGGCCAGCAGGCGTGGCCAGAAGGAACAGTGGGCGGAAGAAGCTGGGGAGGAGGAGGAGGAGGAGGGAGAGGAGGAGCTGCAGCCCAGCCAGAAGCCCTGCTATGGGTCGCCAGCGGCGAAGTGGGAGGTCAGCAGCAGGGCTCCCTCTCATCTGTGGGGTCTTCTGAGCAAAAAATTCTACTTTGTGAGTCGCTGGCATTCAAGTTGTGAGCGAGCGAGTTGGCTGCTGCATAAATAAGTCTGCTCTGGAGCACCTCCTTCCTGAGCTGAGACAAAAATGTGTGAGCCGGAGGCTAAAGAACTGTGAGCCGGCTCACACTAACTCAGCTTAGAGGGAACACTGGTCAGCAGCAGCGTTGGAGAGGCCAGGTGTGCCATGGAGGAGGATTCGGCAGAGGTGATGGTGAGGGAGTACCTCGCCGAGTCCCCCGAGCCCGCCAACATCGATCCTGTTATGTACTGAGCCCGAACAGTACCTGAAAACTAGCTGAGCTTGTTTCACTGGAACAATGTTATGTACTGAGCTCGAACAGTACCTGGAAACTAGCTGAGCTTGTTTCACTGGAACAATAGATAGCCAGGATACTGGAATGGACCTATAGAGTAGGAGTGGTAATGTAAATAGCCTATCACAGGGAATGTGTGTGTGGGGTGTGTGTGTGTTTTGTATGCATATAAGCAGGGCTCCAGCCCTGCTAGAGTTGTCTTAGAGTTAAGCTGAAATCACTAATAAACTATGAAATCACTAATAAACTATATACTACAAACGCAGTATATTATAGATCCCCTCAAATACTGGTCACACAAGGCTATCATCTGGGACGACCTCTCTTGCGTGGCCATGAATCTCCTCTCTAGCCCTCCCACCAGTATCCAGAGTGATGTTCTCCCACCTGGGAGACATTCTCAGCCCCCACCGCTCCCGCCTGGATCCGGCCAGGGTGGACAAGTCGGCCTCCCTGAAGGTCACCCTCCTCATGCCGAGCCACCCAGTTCTGGACCTGGCGGAGTAAGATCCAGGCCTCCCAGTGTTGTCCCCTCGCATTTCCCACAATTCCTCCTCCTCTCTGGGTGATCCGTCCTGTAAGTTGCACCCTTGGTGCTTGGGTGTGTGGAAGGCCGCCTCTGCCGAGTGGGGGTGGGCTGGCCCCACACCCAACTCGAACAACATCTACCTCGTTACAAAACACCTACCACATGAACCAAAGTCTACCTCACAGCACAACACCTACCTCACGGAACAACATCTGCCTCATAACACAACACACCTACCTCATGGAACAACATCAACCTCAGCAAACATCTACCTCCACAAACATCTGCCTGAATAAGCAAGTCCCTGTTTCACTACCACTTTCCTTTACATTTGTATAATTCACAATCACAAGTGATCTCTCATCTGTACAATGTGTTCTGCTTATGGTGAAGAACCAGGAATTTCACCTCGGGGTGAGCTGTGACCAGAGGATCTATGTGTTTGGGCCCGAGGGGACCTGGGGCCATTGTGGACATGCTTCCCTTCCTTGTGGTGTCCGGCTGGGGTTCCTGCCAAGCTGCCATGGAGTTATTTTGGGGAGCCCCTGTTGAAACTTTGGGGATGCCTGGTCTGCCTTTCTGTCCTTCTTAACCTTTCTCTTTTTTCTTTCTTTCTTTTTTTGGCTCCCCGGAGGGGATTTTTTATTGCATTTTTTAAATAGACTACAAACTACAATGAAAAATTGGGAACAGGTAACTACATCTGGGGAGAAAGGACAGAAAACCACTACAAACTAAAACCCCAAGTATAGGAGATCATAACAACAGCTTATATAAATGTTAATCTTAAATTGCTAGTATTACTTTGAACACAGACGATTATGCTAATTTTTAAATCTTTTTATCCATTGATTTAACTGTTTAAGAAAACCCCCAGAGCATCCCATAATAAAACTAAAATTTTAAGGCACAATTCAGAGTCCTTCTGCTTTTATTATGTCTTGTCTTTTCTAA
>NW_015167195.1:17107-28980 GCF_001447785.1 Gekko japonicus
TCTTTTAGAATCCTGATGGTATTGTCCCCGATTTTCAAGGGTGTTCCTGTAGTTGCTTTCAGGATGGAATCCCTCACATGCCGCTTTGAGAATCTGACCACTATTTCCCCAGGCAGATAATTCTTCTTGATGTACACGGAATAGGACCTGTAAACCACATCAATTTCTCTTGCAAGATACTCTGCTTTCAAATCTGCAACTGGGGCTAATGCGTCACTCAGGAGTTGCTTTAGATTCTCGCCTTTTAATACTGGGACCCCTTGAAACTGTAGGACCAAATTTCCTTTCTCCATTTGCAGGTGTAAAAGTTGTGATTCTTCCGAAGCTTGTTTCTTTTCCAGCTTTTGCACCTTTTTCTTGACTTTTTTAGTGTTGCCATCCATTTCCTTCACCTTCTCAGCTGTTTGCTCCGTTACTATTAAAGTGAAGAAGTACTTCCTTTTGTCTGTTCTAACCCGACCACTCAGCAATTTCATGGAGTGCCCACGAGTTCTTGTATTGTGAGAAAGGGAGAAAAGGACTTATTTCTCGACCTGCTCTATCCCATGAATAATCTTATAAACCTCGATCATGTCACCCCCTCAGCCTTCGTTTCTCCAAGCTAAAGAGCCCGAAGTGCTTTAACCTTTCCTCATAGGGAAAGTGTTCCAACCCTTTTATCATTCTAGTTGCCCTTTTCTGCACTTTTTCCAAAGCTTTAATACCCTTTTTAAGGTGTGGTGACCAGAACTGTACACAGTATTCCAAATGAGGTTGCACCATCGATTTATACAGGGGCATTATGATACTGGCTGATTTGTTTTCAATTCCCTTCCTAATAATCCCCAGCATAGCGTTGGCCTTTTTTATTGCAGTCACACACTGTCTTGACATTTTCAGTGAGTTCTCTACAAACATTACTCTACTACGACTTCAAGATCTCTCTCTTGGTTAGTCTTTGCAGACCCCATCAACGTGTATTTATAGTTAGGATTTTTGGCTCCAATGTGCATCACTTTGCACTTGGCGACATTGCTCGGCACACATTTGCCACATTGACGCCCTCTCGCCCATCCTTAACAGATCCCTTTGGAGTGCCTCACAATCCTCCCTGGTTTTCACCACCCTGAACAACTTTGTATCATCCGCAGATTTAGCCACTTCACTGCTTACTCCCAACTCCGAATCATTAACAAACAACTTAAAAAGCATAGGATTGAGTACTGAGAAAATTTCCCATTTATACTCACTCTCTGTTTCTTATTAATTAGTCAGTTTTTGATCCAGTGAGTTTTGAGCTTACTTAGGAGCCTTTGATGAGGAACTTTATCAAAAGCTTTCTGGAAGTCAAGGTAAACAACATCTATTGGGTCCCCCTTGTCCACATGTTTGTTCACCCCTTCAAATAATACACCCTCGTTGGTGGGTGTGCTCTGCACCTGTGAGTTTAAGCCTTCGCTCGTGGATTCCTCAGCTCAGTACCCACATTCATTATAGCCTCCCAGCTGCCAGGGAGGTACTTTGGGGAGCCCTGTCGAAAGTCTGGGGATGTCTGCCTTTCCGTCTGTCCTTCAAATACTGGCTGTGTGTTGCAGCCTGGGGGGGGGGGGCTGTGAGTGTTGTGACACATGCTGAGTCAGTCAGTGGCCCTTTCCGTACTTGGACCTCACCTCGGGTTTTCTCTGTGTTTGTCTTGCGGCCATTTACCTTGAAGTTATATCTGGCTATCTTTTGTTTTCTGCAATAATTTTGCTCCGCTCCAATTTGATTGCCTGCTCCAGGTTATAAATTCTGCACTGCGAACAGGAGGGTTTGTCCTAGGTATGGCAGGAAGGAGGCGTGGAGAACTGAAACCGAGTTAAAAGTTCTACACTTAAATCTGCATCGGTGGCCAGTCCAGATCAAGGGAAAGCCCACAGCAAAACAGGATCCATATACCCCCGGGTTGACGGCGGTCTGATCCTGGGGTGACCACATTGTAATACCGAATTGACAAGAAAAACAGGATAAAAAGAGGGGTGAACTCGAATGGAGTGCAGAATGGCTAGTAGGAGACAGTGTTGAACCAGGATTAAAGGTCTAGTGCAGAAAGGGCCAATGTAGTGTGTGTGTAGCCCCGGACATCTAAGGGCATCACGGACCTGTTATTGCTCAATCTTGGGTGGCTGAACGGTCATGCACCACCACTCACAGAATTGAGAAAGAGCTATCAACCTGTCGAACCTTTCCATGTTCTGGCCAGGTGAGATTTCCCAGGTTTGGGTCTCAGGTGCTTGATCGACCAATGGTCTGATCCAATGGTAGAGCATCTGCTTGGCAGGCAGGTGGTCCCAGGTTCAATTCCCGGAATCTCAAGATAAAGGGACCAGGCAACAGGGTCTGATCCAGTGGTAGAGCATCTGCTTGGCATGCAGAAGTTCCCAGGTTCAATCCCCTTCACCTCCAGTCAAAAAGGACCAGGCAATAGGCGATGGGAAAGACCTCAGCCTGAGACCCTGGAGAGCGGCTGCCAGTCTGAGTAGGCAATACTGACCTTGATGGACCAAGGGTCTGATCAAGTGGCAGAGCACCTGTTTGGCATGCAGAAGTTCCCAGGTTCAATCCCCTGCATCTCCAGTCAGAAAGGACCAGGCAGTAGGAGATGGGAAAGACTTCAGCCTGAGACTCTGGAGAGCGGCTGCCAGCCTGGTTAGGCAATACTGACCTTGGCATGCAGAAGGTCCCAGGTTCAATCTCTGGCATCTCCAGTCAAAAGGGACCAGGCAGTAGGAGATGTGAAAGACCTCCGCCTGAGACCCTGGAGCTCCATGCGTTTATATGAATTGCTCCACCCTGCTTCCCACAACAGGGGTTCCTTTGAAATCACTCTCAAATAAAAAAATCACAGAAATGCATTACTCCAAGCCAGGTTCAGTCTCTGGCATCTCCAGTCAAAAGGGACCAGGCAGTAGGAGATGGGAAAGACCTCCACCTGAGACCCTGGAGCTCCATGCGTTTATATGAATTGCTCCGCCCTGCTTCCCACAACAGGGGTTCATCTGAAATTACTCTCAAATTAAAAAAAAATCACAGAAATGCATTACTCCAAGGATACTACAATAAATGTTGTGGTTCCCACACTTGGTGATTCTAGGTGAAGATGTTCCTTGAGGAAAAACCACATAGGAATCGACTCCGCAACGGTGGAAAAGCTTCTTCTTCTGACTCTTGGGGAGATAAGTGGGAGCGATAGGATGCTATTGCATCAACAAGCCTTCGGCTCACTTGTGTGGAAGCTTACCCCGCCCTTTCCCAAAGGTTCACGGCAGGTAACAGCAGCGTGGAAAAATGATTATGTAAAAGGTGAACTCCAAATAGATTCAAACATTTAGCCTGTCCAGATCACAGAATCGTAGAGTTGGAAGGGACCTCCAGGGTCATCTAGTCCAACCCCTTGCACAATGCAGGAAATTCACAAATACCTCCCCCCCACACCCCCACTGACCCCTGCTTCATGCCCAGAAGATGACAAAAAAAAAAACCCTCCAGAATCCCCGGGCAAATTGCCTTGGAGAAAATTGCTTCCTGACCCCAAAGTGGCGATTGGCATTTCTCTGGGCGTGTAAGAAAGGGCCACAAGAACTAAGCAACCCTTCCTGCCCACCCTCTCATGATGATCTGCCCAAGTTCACAAAATCAGCATTGCTGTCAGATAGCCACCTAGCGTCTGTTTAAAAACCTCCAAAGAACTGGAGAGCCCGCCACCTCCCAAGGAAGCCTGTTCCACTGAGGAACCTCTCTGACTGTCAGGAAGTTCTTCCTCATGTTTAGCCGAAAACTCTTCTCATTTAATTTCAACCCATCGGTTCTGGTCCGACCTTCTGGAGCAACAGAAAACAACAGGGGATGTGCAGATCTGTCCTCACAGAGGAGGGAGAGCTTGTACCTGAATAAAACTTGGTCTTAAAGGTGCCACTGGACTGTTTTGGACCGAGGGGTTGGGGGGAGCTCTGCAGCTTACCTGGCTGCTTCTTGCTCTGACTGAGGGCTGCTGGGAGCAGGGGGCGGGGCTTGTTGCATGTGCCCGCCCCTTGGGCTCTTTACTGCCGGAGCTCCGCTCTTGTGCGCTCCTGCAGGAAATGACCCCTGGATAAGACACCTGATGCCAGTGTACAACTCTCCCGGCCATCCCCTTCACCCATAACTGCCTATGCAGACGGTAGACGTTGCTAAATGTGTGTGAATTCCTGCAAAAAAGTCGACCCAATCCACTGTGAGATTAAACATTCTATTGCACAGTCTTGGGTTTTAAGAAAAGGAACCTGCTATAGATAGCATGCCTTGATCCGGACGGCTCAGGCTAGCCCAATCTCATCAGATCTCAGAAGTTTAGCATGGTCGGCCCTGGTTAGTACTTGGATGGGAGACCACCAAGGAAGTCCGGTGTTGCTATGCAGAGGAAGGTAAAGGCAAACCGCCTCTGTATATTTTTTGCCTTAACCTGGATGGCCCAGGGTAGGCTGATCTCTTCAGATCTCAGAAGCTTAGCAGGGTCAGCCCTGGTCAGTATTTGGACGGGAGACCTCCAAGGAATACCAGGGTCGGGATGCAGAGGCAGGCCACGGCAAACCACCTCTGACCTTCTCTTGCCTCGAAAACCCTACAGGATCACCATAAGTCAGCTGTGACCTGACGGCACTTTCCGCCACCAGTGGAGTAGAACATGCATGCATCGCAAGAGATAGCAACGGAGAAAACGCATCAGCTGTGGCCTTTGCTTCTTGGACTTAAGGCTTGTGCCATCTCAACACAAGTTCTAAAAGTATGTTAGATAGCTACGCTAGTGTTCTCGTTTTTCTGCTGTATGACTTTAGAACATTGTGTTGCCAGCAGAACAAACCTTTGTGTGTTTTTTGACAGAAATTAAATAAAACTTCACAATATTTTAATAAAATAAACAAAAGGTCTGGTTACTTTTGTGCGACAGCCCTGGGAACCCATGGGGTTCAGCCTTGGACTCTCTGACAACTGTCTGCTCTGACTGGTGGTAGCTCTCCAGGGTCTACCTGAAATCTTTCACACCACCTGATGCTTTTACCGGGAGACGCTGGGGATTGAACCTGGGACCTTCTGCATGCCAAAGAGAGGATGACCGACAGCCCTTCCCCACCAGTAGTCCATCCAGGTCAGTATTGTCTACTCAGACTGGCAGTGGCTCTCCAGGGTCTCAGGCAGAGGTCTTCCCCATCACCTCCTGCCTGGTACTTTCTAACTGGAGATGCCGGGGATTGAACATAGGACCTTCTGCATGGCAAAGAGAGGCTGAGCCATAGCCCTTCCCCACCAGTGGTCCATCAAGGTCAATATTGTCTACTTAGACTGGCAGTAATTCTCCAAGTTCTCAGGCAGAAGTCTTCCCCATCACCTACTGCTTGGTCCTTTCTAACTGGAGATGCCAGGGATTCAACCTGGGACCTTCTGCATGCCAAGCTGATGCTCTGTGACTGAGGCGTGGCCCCTTCTCTAAGGATAAGGCCATAGCCCCTCTCCTAAATCTCTTCATTTCTTCAATATTTTGACCGTCCTTTCTTCAATATTTTGCAAAAATGCATAGAAAGCTGAAGAAATAAATTACTGGGTAAAGGTCAACATCAAGATCTGATATTTTGAGTAAAGGTCTAAGTTAGTTGTAGATTTTCCGGGCTGTATTTCGAGCGGGATATAAGCCGAATGCATAAATAAATAAATAAAATAAATAAACTCCGGCCTTGAAAGCCTATGACAACATAAAGGTCTCAGTATTTTGAGTTTCAGGTCATCTGCCCCCTGACCTCCCAAAAGGGGGCACTGTGAAAAGCGTCTCCTTGCTTCCAACAGTCAAGAGATCCCAAATCCAACCTAACTCTTTCGCTGGTCCCCAAGAAATAGCTAGGCCCGCTGAGCTCCTAACATTACCCTGCACCGTTTGTGACATCGCTTATGAATTAAAAATAAAAAGGCACCAGCTGGAGTTATCAACACCGCTCCTGAATCATTTTCAAAATAATAAGTGTGAGGGGAATCAATAAAAACAAACCAAAATAGATGCCGGTGGGCGGGGCCTCGAGTTGCTCCAGACAGAAAGAAACGGTAACTTTCCCCCACTGGTCTAGAAATAGATTTTAAAAAGGAAGAATTATACAAGCACTTTGCCCTAGGAACGTTTTTTCAGAGAGCCTCTAGCAACTATGCTATGGTGAGTGTATACCCTCGATGTTCTAGAGTTTTGTATAAATTAATTGTGGCTATTTTTGCACAGATTATGATGATATGTTATATTTCATTGTTACATTTCATAGATACATCGGTGAAAATTAATGAAATTGTTGATACGTACCTGTTGAAATAACAGACCAGGAGTCATTGTATGTGAGGTTTGAAAGTATATTTTTATTGAATTCTTCTATGTACATGTACCAGAGATTCTTCACATAATATTATTATTGCATATTATTTCATAACACTTTTATCCATATTCGGAAGAAGATTAGTATCGAAACGGTAGAACATTCCGGAGATCATCATCAATTTCACCAATTTCAACTGCCTTTGTGCATTCATACATGCAGATTTTTTGTACACATTTTTGCATAAGAATTTTGTGATTGTTACTTAAATATTTTCTAGCGCAATTACTTCACAGTTTCTTCCTCCTTTTTTCAGTCTGTTCTGTGACTGTGACCATCATTTTTGAGCCACTAGAAATAGATTTGCCAGTTGGGCCTCAACAGAGGTTCCGCTCATGATTTTAAAAGACCGAGCGGGGCGAAAATTCCACTCTCTCGTCATGGGAATATTTCCCCCCACTTATTGGAGGCATGTATTTTGGGTATGTGCAATTTCCATAAGCCAGAGGGCATCCTAAGATCACGTTCACCGGTTGCAAGTCAGACGAAGGGAGGCGCGAGTCGGATTGTTGCCGGCTACAGAATCTGCCTGACTCAAGGTGATAATATGTCCGTGAGACAGTTTTGGAGGGCAGCAGTGTTGGTCTGCAGTAGAACATCAAGATTCAAGTCCCGGAGCATCTTACAGACCAACAAATTTTTCAAAATAGGAGCTCCCTTCCTCAGATACAAGTGGGTAGCAGTGTGTGTGAACAAGAGCTTGGGGTATGGGGGACCGTCAGTTAAATATGAGCCGCCAGTGTGATGCGGCGACAAAAAAGGCTAATGTGATCTTGGGGTGTATCAACAGAGGCAAAACATCCAAATCGCGAGATGTGATAGTGCAGCTTTACACTGCATTGGTCAGGCCGCACCTGGAGTGTCATGTGCAGTTCTGGAGGCCTCGCTTTAGAAGGGATGTGGACAGAATGGAGTGGGTGCAGAGGAGAGCGACAAGGAGGATCGGGAGACCAAGAAGCCCTCTGAGGAAAGGCTGAGGGACTTGGGAAGGTTCAGCCTGGAGAAGAGGAAGTTGAGGGGGGGACAGGATGGCTCTCTTGAAGTATCTGAAAGGCTGTGGTCTCTTAGAGGAGGGCAGGGGGCTGTTCCTGTTGGCAGCAGAGGAGAGGACTCGCAAGAATGGGTTTAAATTAAGGGCGGGAAGGTCCCAGCCGGATCTTAGGAAAAACGTTTTGGCAGTCAGTTGTGCAAGAGTGGAACCAGCTGCCTGGAGAGGTGGTGAGCTCCCCCTCACTGGCAGTCTTCAAGCAGCGGCTGGATAAAACCTTTTCAGGGATGCTCTGGGCTGATCCTGCATTGGGCAGGGGGTTGGACTAGATGGCCTCTATGGCCCCTTCCAACTCTTTGATTCTAGGATTCTGTGGTTTTAAGCAGGGCTCTTTCTGTAGCAGGAACTCCTTTGCCTATTAGGCCACACACCCCTAACGTACCCAATCCTCCAAGAGCTTACAGAGCTCTTCTTACAGGGGCTACTGTAAGCTCTTGGAGGACTGGCTACATTAGGGGGGGTGTCGCCGAATATGCAAAGGAGTCCCTGCTACAGAAAGAGCCCTGGTTTTTAGGAATGGCTCTATCTGAGGAAGGGAGCTTTGACTCTTGAAAGCTTATCCCTCCAAAATCTTGTTGGTGTCTAAGGTGCTCCCTGACTCCAATCTAGATGTCCATGAGAGCATCTCCCGTTTCCCATCCCAAAAGTTGCATACAGCCACAAAGGTCCCTAAACAAAATTCTGACCAAAAAAACCCCCTCTTCTGACAACTTTCATTAGAACCTGTTGGAGTGGGTGACTCAGCATGCCTGGACACTGGGGGGCGCTACATCACTCTAAGGGTGCGTTCAGACGCGGCATTTGTAACGGAATAGGTGACGATTCCAACCGGTGTACTTACCGGCGTTCACATGGCGAACATCTGCCTCCCGTCCCTAACCGTTACAAAGCCGTTTACACCGTTGTACTCTGCCACTAGGTCCCAAGTGGTGGTAAACAGAGTGCAACGGTGGCTTCTCTGATGAAGCAAAGTACTAATTAACAGAATCCACACATGACAGTATCTGACGGGCAGAAGAAGTTAGTAAATTTCACATTAGCTTCACATATTTCTCCAATCAAAAAGAGTTAGATTTTGAATTTTGGCATCATGTTTAAAATATTTGTTTTAATGTCAGCTTTTGTTTTAAGGTTGAGTTCTGACATCATATCAGCATTTTACCAGGTGAACATTTGGTGATGTCTACATTTTGGGAGCAGGTTTGCAACTCAGTCTCATGAGAATCCAAGGGCATCACGCCATCCACCTGTGACTAGCGAAGAACTTAGCAAGACGGTGGGATACGGCAACAATTTCCCCCTCCCCTCCACGTCAGCCCATATTTATTTATTTGCTTAATGAAGAAGAAGAGCAAGAAGGAGAAGGAGGAGGAGGAGGAGGAGGAGGAGACTGGATCTAAACCCCGCCCTTCACTACCCAAAGGAGTCTCAGAGCGGCTTACAAACTCCTTTCCCTTCCCTTCCCCTCCCCACAACAACCCCTGTGAGGTAGGTGGGGCTGAGAGAGCTCTCTTGAGAACTACCCTTGATAGAACAGCTCTGAAGGAACTTATGACTGACCCAAGGTTACCCAGCAGCTGCATGTGGAGGAGGAGTGGAGAATCAAACCCAGTTCTCCCAGATTAGAGCCCGCGCTACTAGCTACTACGCCAAACTGGTGTAGTATCCCACTCTTCTCACCGATGGAGACCCAAAGTAGCTTAATATATCCTCCTCTTCTCCATTTTATCCTCACAACAACCCTGTAGGGTAGGTCAGGCTGAGAGGGTGTGACTGACCTGAAGTCACCTGGCAAAGCTTCCATGGCAGAGTGGGGATTTGGACCTGGGACTCCCAGATTCGAGTCTGACCATCTCACCACGACACCACGCTGCCTCTCCTACGAGCCACTATCAGCGGTGCTCCATCCATCAAGGAAGGCAGCACACAAACACGCACCATCTGTCCGTTTCGCGGGGCAAATCCTCCCGTGTGACTGGGGCCTAAGTTTACCTTTTTTGTAATATACTTCTTGGGAGATTAATTGTCTGCACTCAGTATCATGCTTCTATGACTGTGCAAACTCTGCTATATTAACCAAATATGCCACTAGAACCAGCCCAAAATATCACAGCCCCCCTGTGAATTACGAACCAGTGGGTGAGCCGCTAAGTCCTCTAGAATGCTTCGTCAAAACCTTTTCATTAAAGCAGCAAAATGGGAGGGGAATGGGGGACATCGACGTGGTGATTAGTGATATTCATGGCTGCCAGTTTGTTTGGATCAGCAACACTTTCACACCTGCACCACCAAACCTTGCCATTCCTAGGCTCCACCACCCAAATCTCCAGGTATTTCCCAGCAACTCTTTGTGGGGGATAATGCCATCAGTTTTACCCTCCAAAGCAGCCATTTTCTCCAGAGAATGTTATCTCTGATTGGCTGTACTTCCTGGAGAACTCCAGCCCCCACCTGGAGGCTGGCAACTCTACTGGCCAGACAGCCACGGAGGATTCTTGCAGGCCATTGTACCAAACTTTTTCTACCATTACCAGGCTAGGCTTTCAGCCCGGCTTTGCATTTTCCTATACCTATAAATTAGCAGGTCCCGGCCCGGATGGCTCAGGCAAGTCTGATCTCGTCAGATCTCAGAAGCTAAGCAGGGTCGGCCCTGGTTTGTATTTGGATGGGAGACCACTTAGGAATTCCAGGCTCTGTATGTAGAGAAAGACAATGGCAAATGAGCCACAGTTAAGGCGCTGAGCTGCAGACAGGAAGGTCGGCAGCTCGGCAGCTCGAGAACCTAGTGTGCCGCATGACGGAGTGGCCCCAGCTGCTGCCAACCTAGTCATTTGAAAGCAAGAAGTTGCAAGTAGATAAATAGGTACCGCTTCGATTTAGTCATGCCGGCCACATGGCCATGGAGAAGTCTTTGGACAGCGCTGGCTCTTCGGCTTGGAAACGGAGATGAGCATCGCCCCTTAGAGTCGGATTCGACTGGCTTTTGAGCAAGGGAAACCTTTACCTTTTTAATGGTAAACCACCTCTGATTGTCTCTTGCCTTGAACAACCTACGGGGTAGCTATACGCCGGCTGCAACTTGACAACGCTTTACAAACACGCACGAATGATCAGAGCCGGCGTCTTTCCCCCTAAGCAAAATCTAGAATACTGTCCTCTTTGCTGGTGCTGTGGACGGTGGAATCCTTTCCAGGAGATGTCTCCAGGAGTGGAGTGGGATGGGAAGGACGGGAGGCAACGAGATGGCGTGTCTCTTTGTGTGGGTGGGTGCGTCTCACGAAGACGGTACCAGAGAAGAAATCGTAGCTTATGGGGCTCTGACCCGAAGGCCGCTCTCTGTGACCCAGCGGAGGAGGTGGATGCCCGTCAGCCCCGGCCTTATCCCTTCGTCGGGCACTTTCGTATTTAATTCTTTAGAAGAATGCTATTTGCGTTGGGGGAAGGCGGAAGCCGAGCTGCAGGCACGCTTGCCAACACAAACACAAGCTGTTTCTTCTTCAGCGGGGACTGCACCCGTGCGTCATTAGCAGAGATTGTCAGGGAGGGGGTGAGCCGTTTTATCATTTCCAAACTTCGGGGTAGTCAATGAGGCTTGGGTTTCTATCCGAGGCAGAAAACGGGGATGGTTGATAATTAGCCAGGCTGCTGGTGATTAAAGGGAGGGGTTCCTGCTCTGAGGAAGCGCAGAAGCCCTCGCCCATAATCCATGACTCCTTTCGGATCCCTAAGGAGGAAAACCTGTAGTGAACGCTGGAAGGCTTGGGGGTTCGTTTTAAGCGGATCTGCCTGAATGTTCGGCTGGCCTTGGCTGCAGCTTCCGCAGAACAACACATGAACCAGAAGAAGAGGAGGAGGGGACTGGACTTATGCCCTGCTCATCACTACCCAAAGGGGCCACGGTGGCTCAGAGGTTAAGACGCTGAACTGCAGACCGGAAGGTCGGTAGTTTGGCAGTTTGAGACCCGAGTGCCGCATGACGGAGTGAGCTCCCATCTCTGGCCCCAGCTCCTGCCAACCTAGCAGTTCGAAAGCAAGAAATTACAAGTAGATAAATAGGTACCGCTTCGGTGGGGAGGTAACAGCGTTCCGTGCGCCTCTGGCATTGTATGGTGCTGAGTTCCCTCCTCTCCTCTTGGCATTTAGTCATGCCAGCCACATGACCACAGAGAAGTCTTTGCACGGCGCTGGCTCTTCGGCTTGGAAACGGAGATGAGCACCGCCCCCCAGAGTCGGATGCGACTGGCTTTCGAGCAAGGGAAACCTTTAAACCTTTCACTACCCAAAGGAGTCCAGAGTGGCTTACAACCTCCTGTCCCTTCCTCTCCCCACAACAGTCACCCTGTGAGGTAGGTGGGGCTGAGAGAGAGCGCTTTCGAGAGCTGCCTTTGAAAGAACAGTTTCGAAAGAACTTGTGACTGACC
>NW_015167195.1:30670-40958 GCF_001447785.1 Gekko japonicus
GGGGAACATGCAGATCTGTCCTCACAGAGGAAGGAAAGCTTGTACCTGAATAAAACTTGGTCTTAAAGGTGCCACTGGACTGTTTTGGATTGCTAGCTATTGGGGGGGGGGACGTGCAGATCTGTCCTCGCAGAGGAGGGAGAGATTGTATCTGAATAAAACTTGGTCTTAAAAGTGCCACTGGACTGTTTAGGACCGGGGGACTGGAGGGGGGTGCTCTGCAACTTACCTGGCTGCTTCTTGCTCTGACTGAGGGCTGTTGGGAGCAGGGGGTGGGGCTTGTTGCATGTGCTCGCCTCCTGGGCCCTTTAGTGCCGGAGCTCCGCTCCTGTGCGCTCCTGCAGGAAATGACCCCTCTTAATATGTATTCTGTATTATGTATTTCATCAATACCACGTAATAGTTATAACTTTTAATATACCTAAGTTTAAAGGGAAATCTATTATCTGTCTCTATCTATTATCTATATCTTGGTTATCCCTGGCCCGAAGGACGTCTGTATAGCTTCACCCAGGGCCAGGGCTTTCTCAGTCCCGGCCCCCACGTGGTGGAACAAGCTCCCACTTGAAATCAGGGTACTGCTGGACCTATTACAGTGTGTGAGAGGAATTGAAGTACTAGTGACATCACATCTCCACTGAACTCCCTTCCCAAACTCCAGCCTCCTCCAAATCTCCAGGAATTTTTCCAAGTCAGAACTGGCAACCCAAGAGGGATATCTGCTGTGTTATTGTTATCTTAGAAAGCTGCCTTATACCGAATAAGAGAATTGCTCTGGGTAACCCAGGATTGCCTAGCCAGAATAATAGTAATTATCATATGGCTGTGTTGTAGAGTAGCCAGGAGATCCAAAGATTGTCTGGCAGCCAGAAGTTCTAGCTCTTTTAGCGTTCTGTACCACTAGGTGGCGAGCTAGTCTTGTTTCTAAGGCAAGAGACATTTCAGAGGTGGTTTGCCATTGCCTGCCTCTGCGTCATGCCCCTGGTATTCCTTGGAGGTCGGCAGTGTTCCCTCTAAGCTGGGGGGATGTTTAGCCTCCAGCTCAAACATTTTTGTCTCAGCTCAGGAAGGAGGGCTCCAGAGCAAACTAATTGATGCAGTAGCCAAATCACTTGCTCACAACTTTAATGCCAGCAGCTCACAAAGTAGAATTTTTGTTCACAAGACTCCACAGCTAAGAGGGAACATTGGAGGTCGGCCTTCCAGATACTGTCCAAGGCCGACCCTGTTTAGCTTCTGAGAACTGGCGAAATGAGGTTAGCCTGGGCCATCCGGGGCTGCGTAGCCACAGCAGGAGTGGCTTCCAGCCCGTTTTATTTGAATATATTCAGTGTGTACCCAAGCAGCTACCACTGATTCTGAGCAAATTATGTATTTATTTAGATCACGGCGGGTCGCCATTTTAGTCTGTCCGTAACAGTAGAAAAGAGCAAGAGTCCAGTAGCACCTTAAAGACTAACAACATTTGTGGCAGGGCATATTTCATCATTTGACCTCTGAAGAAGGCTCTTGTGAGCCAAAACGTGTCAGGTCATACACTGTTCTCTTTTGTGTGTATTTGTAACTTTGTACATTTTATGAGGCTTTATTTGGGCCCCTACTAGGTGTTTATATGTCTTTGTAATAAACACTCTTTAAAAAAAAAAAAATTATTTAAGTGTAAGTGCAAACAAAAGAATTTCAACGTCTGCGTTTTGTACACCTACTCATGCTTTTAACTTTTGGCCCTCAGTTCGTTTTCTAAACATCCTCTGGAGATTTGTTCATATTTCATCATGGGCCAGAAGCCTCCCCCAACCAGGAAATTTCTCCGTCGTCTGCCGTAGCCGCCATTTTCAATATTTATGATGGTGTTCTAAACTTTAATGTTATTGTATTAATCAAAAATATATTGTATAAACGAAATGTTGTAACCACCGTTTTAAATATTTATGATGATGTTTTAAACGTTGATTTTATTGTATTAATCAAGAATATCTTGTATAAATGAAATGTCGCCACCCGCTCTGAGCCCACTTACGGGAAGGGCAGGCTATAAATGTGAATAAATAAATAATTGAATAAATAAATAAATAAGTAAAATGGGCTTTCTGTGAGTCACTGCTCCCTTCTTCAGATATGTTTATTTGCCAGTGTCTGTTCCGCTTCTCCACGCACTTAAAGCGGCTTAGAATATCCAAAGGTTAGAATAAATACAATATGAACAATAAACAACAAAAGAGAAAATCACCACAGCCCACAGACTTCACCGAACCCTCAAGGCGCCAATTAACCGCGCACGCCAGGTGCCCTCCTGAAGAGAATTGCCTCACAGCTCTTTCGAAATGTCCCGAGGAAAGTTACCTGACGGCTGTCAACAGGATGGCAGCCCCATTTGGCACTAATTGAAGTTTCCAGGATACTTCCAAGGGCAGCCCCGAAGTAGGACACACTACAGTAATCAACCCCTGAGGAGGCTACGCAAGCAGGAGATGGTGCCGCAAGGTCAGCCGAGTCACGCAGGGAGGGTGGTTTGTGAACACGAAGAAGAGGATTAAAAAGCACTTCGAACTGAAGCAACCTGTTTCCCTTCTCAGTTAGTGTCACCTACGTCTTGTCTTGATTCAATTTCAATTTTTTTCCCTCTCATCCATTTGACCATGGGCTTAGAAGAGAAGAAGAGATTGGATTTATACCCCGCCCTTCACTCGGAGTCTCCGAGCGGCTTACAAACTCCTTTCCCTTCCCCTCCGCACAACAGACACCCTGGTGGGTAGGTGGGGCTGAGAGAACTCTTTCAAGAACTGCCCTTTCAAGGACAGCTCTTGTCAGAACTATGGCTTGCCCAAGGTCATCCAGCAGTTGCAAGTGGAGAAGTGGGGAATCGAACCCAGTTCTCCCAGATTAGAGTCCGTGCACTTAACCACTACACCCAACTAGCACCATTGGACTCCACTATTGGAGGTTTCATTCCAGAAATGTATAGCTGAGTTGCCAGCTCTGGGCTGGGAAATACCTGGAGGTTTTGGGGGTGGAGCCTGAGGAAGGCGGGGTTTGGGGCATGACGCCATAGCATCCAAGGTCCAAAGCAGCCACTTTCTCCAGGTGAACTGATATCTGTCACCCGGAAATAAGTCGCAATAGCGGGAGATCTCCAGCCACCACCTTGAAGTTGGCAACTCTATGTTGAGTGCTGCTGGTAAAGGGGTGGGAGGTCTTCTTCAGAAGCCTTGGATGACATTTTTTTGTCATCTTCTGGGCGTGGAACAGCAGTCACTGGGGGTGTGGGGGGGAGGTATTTGTGAATTTCCTGCATTGAGCAGGCGGTTGGACTAGATGACGGTGGAGGTCTCTTCCAACTCTATGATTCTATGACGTTAAGAAGTATAGAGGAAAGGACCACTCTTTGGAGAAGCCCAGACATCATCTCCTATACTTATGATGCCGCTTCTCAGATGGAAACTCTTTGCAGTTGTCAGGTAGCCCTGTCATAGGTCTAGAATGTGGAGGGGTGCCCTCCCACTTTCTGTCTCAGCTCTCCCTGGCTCACCAACTGTTTGCTGTCTTATGCTTGACCTTGTAGGTGCTCCAGCTGCACTTTTACTCGGCTGGGAAAGTTAACGGCTTTTGCTTTGCCCGCTTGCTTTGCCCGTGCGCACGAGATGCTTACCGGGGGGATGTTTGATTCTTGCATAAGTCAGAGGCCCTAGTATTTGCGGTCATTCCTGACACAAGCTGTACACGTGTCTCTTGTACTGGATCTACCAGTAAACAGTTCTCTTCTCATGAAGCCCTGTGTTGCGTAACCCGACTAAGGACCCTGACAGCAGTCAGCCTAAGAGACACAACGGAACCACCAGAGAACGGGTAGAGGAACTCAAGTTTCAATCAGTTTTATAATGATCCACCAGCTCACAGACAGTGGATCAACCCCGACAGGATGAACCAAGAACTGGTTCCATCACTGGAGCCAATGTAATGTAAGTGGTTAAGACGCTGAATTGCAGGCTGTGGAAGGTCAGTAGTTCAGCAGTTCAAGAACCGAGTTGCCGCATGACGGAGTGAGCTCCCGTCTCTAGTTCCAGCTCCTGCCAACCCAGCAGTTCGAAAGCAAGGAATTGCAAGTAGATAAATAGGTACCACTTAGGTGGGAAGGTAACAGCGTTCCATGCGCCTTGGTGTTTAGTCATGCCAGCCACATGACCACGGAAACATCTTTGGACAGCGCTGGCTCTTCGGCTTTGAAACGGTGATGAGCACCACAACCCTAGAGTCGGACTCGATTGGCTTTCGAGCAAGGGAACCTTTACCTTTACCTTTATATGATAGCGGAGTGCAAAATGACAATATAGCCATAACAGGAACATAAGGCTCTTTTGGGGAGGGGGGAACCCAAAAATATAGCAAGACATTCTTACTTTTCTTTTGCAAATCACAAAACATATAAGTTTTATCAATCAATATGTGATGCATCAGCGAAAGAACAGCTGATGGTAATTATGCATGTTTATAAAATATTATCATGGTATTTCTCTTGATATGTCACATATGAGCACATGCTTGAATAATCTGTTGAAGCAAATACACCTTCTGCTGAGACGGTGATCGCTGTGTCACCTTTCACGTTCATCTGTTTGGAACTCAGCTACGTCGAAATGTGCTTTTAGGGATATCCTGCAGCTTCTCAGGAAAGGTGTCAGCCAGATATGAAAAGTCAGGATCTATTTATCCACCTATTTGCCCACCTGGGGCAGGGACTTACCGGCCCCTAGCTCCAATTACCCAGCCCTGAGGAACTGAGAAGCAGGAGGGGGGGGAAAGGGCCTCCACATAGTGACACTCTAGGAATTTCCCCTACTCTCTATGGTAAAGACCATAGAGACTAGGAGAGGCAGCCTAGAGTGTCATCTGAAAGTGACACAATCTAAGTCTCCAAATTCCACCTTCCCCGTGCACCACTCCCCAAATCTCCCGGGATTTGCCAAGGCAGCGTTAGGAATCTTATCACACGCTATTTTTATTTGACAGAATACTGTGTATGGTCTAGGCACCCCAGTGCTTTGGCTGCTACAGCTCACGCAGCCCTCTCAGGCAGAAGGCAGGTATACTTTTTTTCTTTTTAAGTACCCGAGGGTACACTTTTATTGTTTTTTACATTATATACTACAAACATACAAATAGACAACACCCAACTACCCCCACCAACATATAACATATAACAAGAGACTTTTATCACTTCTTCTGCTTATTAAATTTCTAAATTCATTATCTATTTTACTAAGCTTATCTTTTCTGCGTTCTCATGCAGCCCTCTCAGGCAGAAGGCAGGTATACTTTCTAAAGGACAACTGAAAACCCTCTCCCGGTTACTTAAACGAGGCAGATAGTTCTCCAACTACATTAACCCCCAAGTAGCTAGGTCAAGTCTGCATACAGTTTACTCTGGGATAGTCAAACACTCTGACTGGAAAGGAAAACAAACTACAAACAAGAGTCACTTGTCACACTGGCGGACTCTTTTGGAAGACGTTTCAGCTGTGTATGAGATAAACCCAGACTATATTCCCATAAGGGGGGAAAAATCAGATTGGAACAGCTCTTGCCCACCTGCCCCGTCTTCGACAAAATGTTTCCAGTCTTTCCGCTATGAAACCTTAATTTCCACCATAAAAGGCAATGGAGGTGTGAAAATCGGCTGACAGCTAGGAATGATCTTATACACTAACCCCATGTGCCCTTAGCAATTGCCAAGTGCTTGCTAACACCTGCTGGCCACATTCACGTGATAGCAGGAGGGGGAATTGTGGGAAGATGGCTGCCACCTTATAACTTCCGGGCTAAGTATTTCTCTCTCTCCTGCTGCAGGTGTTGAAAGCCCAGGTACGGTCACGGGCATCAGCCCTTGGGTACAGACCAAAGGGCAAGAAAGGGTACAGACCAAAGGGCTTTCACTTTGGGAAGACTGAACGTTCTTCCCTCGGTAGTTTTGGAGGGCAGATATAATAAAGTATCATTCGCTAACAGAACGCGCAGATGCTCATATCATACAATCGAAACCACTGAACAAATTATTATGGAGTGCCCTATATTTGATGAGGTGAGGGCTAATTTAGTCACCCCTTTGCTTAAAGATATGGAACTGCTAAGTGTGTGAGCCCGGGTGTCGTGGCTACTATTGGATACCAGTCATCGTGTCACCCTCTCCGTGGCAGAATTCATAGGCGCAATAATCAAATATAAGAGAAATAACACTGAGTAAGGTCTTTTAAAAATTTTCCTTTGGTTCTAATTTCCGCTTAAGGTGATAGCCATATGAGCAGTGATAGATAGATAGATGATAGATAGATAGATAGATAGATAGATAGATAGATAGATAGATAGATAGATAGATAGATAGATAGATTTGCTGTTATTTTTCAGTCGCACAGTCGAGTCCGACTCTTCGCGGCCCCATGAACCACAGCACGCCAGGCCCTCCTGTCTTCCACCGTCCTCTGAAGTTTGCTCAATTTCATGTTCGTTGCATCGATGACACTGTCTAACCATCTCATCCTTTGCCGTCCCCGTCTTCTTTGACCTTCAATCTTTCCCAGCATCAGGGTCTTCTCCAGTGAGTGCTCCCTTCTCATTTGGTGGCCAAAGTATTTGAGCTTCAGTTTCATTATCTGGCCTTCCAGGGAACAGTCAGGGTTGATTTCTTTGAGGATTGACTGATTTGTTCTTCTTGCAGTCCAAGGGACTCTCAAGAGTCTCCTCCAGCACCATAGTTCAAAAGAATCTATTCTTCGGCGCTCGGCCTTCCTTATAGTCCAACTCTCACAGCCATACATGACTACTGGGAATACCCGAGGCGTGAGAGACAAAAATGGCCAGAAATGGCCTCCATAGTGACTGTCTAGGAATTCCTCCACATCTCTATGGTCTGGACAGTGCTTTTTCAAGAAACATTCAAACGTTGCTTCCACACATGGACGATTTCGCTTGCTTCTGTCACTGCTGCCAAGAATTGGTTTATTTATTTATTTATTTGTTCACCTTTTAACCGCCCTCCCCCTGTACACAGAGCTCAGAGCGGTGGACAACATTTCTGATAACAGTATTCAAAAGCCAGCTGAAACACAAATACATTCCATCAACAATTTACAGATGAAGCTTGAATCCACCAATTGATGTCATTACCCCATGGGAGGGGAGAGGGAAGGAAGGAGCCAGGCTAGGTGGAACATCTCTGTCTTACAAGCCCTGCGGAATCGCACTAGGTCTACAGGGCACGGATGTCATTCGGCAGAGAGTTCTACCGCATTGGCGCCAGGGCTGAAAAAGCTGAGGACAGCCGGAATTATGAAACCTATGAAAAATCATGTAAAACTCCAGTTCAGATATCTGAAGAAGTGTGCCTGCACACAAAAGCTTACACCCAGAATTAAATTTTGTTGGTCTTAAAGGTGCCATATGTTACATCATAACAAACTGTCTATCAAGTTCTCTGAAGCCCTAGCTTTCATTTCTTTTGAAAAAAGCAAGTCTCTATCCCCTTTCATTGCAGAGATATAAGGGGAAATGCATCTCTCCACAATAAAAGAGGATAGAGACTTACCTTTTTTTTTTAAAAAAAAAAAGACACCTGGGAATTTAGTGAATCAACTACATGGATTGTTATCATGTTATACCAATAATCCAAAGCCGATTTTAAAGATGCATAAGCCCCAGGGGCTGAGAGGAGGAGACGTGGCCATTGCTGGGGGACTGAAGCAGAGAAATCTGCCACGTGGAAGCCCCATTACTATTGTGCTACATTATCAAAGGCTGTCCCCATGTGGAAATCACGAATATTGTTCCAGTGCATGATGTCATTATAGGGTTCTCTCAAGACAGAACATATCTCCATTTTGGTGTAATGGTGAAGAATGGCGGACTCTAATCTGGAGAACCGGGTTTGATTCCCCACTCCTCCACATGAAGCCAGCTAGGTGTCCTTGGGTCAGTCACAGTTCTCTGAAGAGCCGCTCTCTCAAAGCTCTCTCAGCCCCACCTACCTCACATGGTATCTGTTGTGAGGAGAGAAAGGGAAGGTGATTGAAAGCCACTCCAAGACTCCTTCAGGTAGTGAAGAGCGGGGTATAAAACAAAGTCGTCATCATCATCATCATCTCCTCCTCCTCCTCCTCCTCCTCCTTCTGTTAAAAGGACTAGGTGACAGCCAGTTTGGTGTAGTGGTTAGGAAAATGGACTCTAATCTGGGAGAACCAGGTTTGGTTCCCCACTCCTTCACATAAAGCCAGCTGGAAGGAGATTGTGAGCCGCTCTGAGACTCCTTCGGGGAGTGAAGGGCAGAGTATAAATCCAACCTTCTCTTCTTCATCATCTCCATTTTTTAAAATCCAGACTTTTTCATTTGGGAGCCCAGACCTGGAGACATTTGAATTCAGACATGTCTGAAGTGGGCTATTTATTTCTCCCAATTGTTTGTGTGCATCTCCAAGTCTGCCGTGCAGGATTCCCCTGAGGTTTATTTCATCACTGCATGCAGTAGTGGATATTCCAAGGAATATAAAAACATAAAAGTCAAAAAGATATATATATATACAGGGGTCTTGTTGTAGAAAAAGAGCTGCCGGAGCTCATTAGCACAACTCATTAGCATAACTTATTTGCATATGCCACGCCCCCTGACATCACCGGAAGTGACAGAAGGCCACACCCCCTGACATCACCGGAAGTGTGTCAGAAGGCCCGGCTACTTACCCTCCTGCTTCATCCTCATTCCCAAACGGAATGAGGATCGAAGCAGAGGGCGGGGTAAAGAAGGGGCGGGGCTTCACCACGTGACCGCCCCACCCCCTAGAGGTTCTCTTCCGGAGCTCCATACCTGAGAGCTCCCCCCCGACTAGAGCCCTGAAGATAAATGAAATGAAGGGATCACTGCAAAAGCATCTTTATATGTTTGTGCATACCAACAGTATTACAGGGATCAGATGTGGAAGAAAAATCATACAGTCAAAATGGAAGCCGATGAAAATCATGCAAAACAATGCCAACGGGGGGGGGGGGACCAAGAGCTTGGAGTCCTCCCTGTAGAAATCCCACTGGCGTGAATGGAACGGCCTGAATTTGGACAAGAAATGCCGAATTGGCCCGCTGCGGGAATTCTCTGTACATTTATCTCAGTGTTCCCAGCTTGCTCAGGAAGTCTTAAAAGTCATGAAAAAGCACTTTGTACTTGTTAATTACCATTTCGAGCACCCTGCCGTGTTCAGACTTGCCTTGGGAGGCAGCGCAGGGGGAAATATGAAGAAACTCCAGGGAAAACACCATGAGGCACCCCGGCTCCCCTCCCCGGCCCGCTTCTTTGCCTTCAGCGGACTTTTTAGTTCTAAGCAATATTTTGTGGGGTTGGGGGGGGGGACCGTAGGCATAGAGGAGAAGGGAAATTATTGTCGTTTTTTGTTGTCACAGCTGACGTGTGGCGACCCAAAGGTGTTGAATTCATTTGCTACCAAGGCCAGAACTGACAGAAATGCCACGTTGTTGGGTGGGGCCCAGTCATGTGTGCCATAAAATGTAATGCCGGGTACCGGAGATATAAACTTTATAAAGGACGCAGGCCAACACAATTAATGATGATGTTTTTTACACAAAATAGAAGAAGAAGAAGAGATTAGATTTATACCTTGCCCTTCACTACCTGAAGGAGTCTCAGAGCGGCTTACAAACGCTTTTCCCTTCCCCTCCCCACAACAGACACCCTGTGAGGCATGTGAGGCTGAGAGAGCTCTTGACAGAAATCCAGGTCTCACGTGAAAAATTTGTTAGTAGACATTTTTGAGGGTTAGCTGTGTTGGTCAGAAGAGGAAGAGGAAGAAGAGGAGGAGGAGACTGGATTTATACCCCACCCTTCACTCGGTGTCTCAGAGCGGCTTACAAACTCCTTTCCCTTCCCCTCCCCACAACAGACACCCTGTGAGGTAGCTGGGGCTGAGAGAGCTCTTTCGAGGACTGCTCCTGAGAGAACAGCTCTGAAAAATCACTTGTAACTTATCTATGTAACTTGTAACTTAACTATCGATGCAACAAACATGAAATTGAGCAAACTCTGGAGCACGACGGAAGACAGGAGGGCCTGGCGTGATGTGGTCCATGGGGTCGTGAAGAGTCGGACTTGACTGTGCAACTGAACAACAACAACAACAACAAACTCTGAGACTTCTTCGGGTAGTGATGGGCGGGGTATAAATCCAATCTCTTCTTCTTCTTCTTTTACCTCACAGGGTGTCTGTTGTGGGGAGGGGAAGGGAAAGGAGTTTGTGAG
>NW_015167195.1:41427-46501 GCF_001447785.1 Gekko japonicus
ATTTCCACCCATTAGATCTAGTCTTGCAATCCGGAGCAAGGGAGAATAGATCTGCTCCATCTTCTACATGACAGCCCTTCAAATACTTGAAGACTGCCATCATGTCCCTTCTAAGCCTTCTCTTTCCCAGGCTAAACATACCCAGCTCTTTCAGCCTTTCCTCGTAAGACTGGGATTACAACCCTCTCACCATCCTGGTTGCCCTCTTCTGGACACACTCGAGCTTGTCAACATCCTGCCTAAAATGTGGTGCCCAAAACTGGACACAGGACCCCAGGTGAGGCCTGACCCTAGCAGAACAGAACGGAACTACCACCTCCCTTGATCCGGACACAATGCTTCTGTTAATGCATCCTAAGATTGCATTAGCTAGTGACACTCATCAAATTCATCAAATCAAATCTAGAGTGCTTGCCAAACTAGCTTCTGCCATAGAGTTTTTGCCCAAATACTAGAGCGTCGCCCAAATGTCACTGACATGATGATGTCATTTCCTGCATGATGCCAGTGATGTGGCCTAGGCCTTCTTTCTACTGGTAGAAAGAGTAGGCAACCCTACTCACAACTGATCAGAACATCCAGCATTTTGGGCAAATGCCAGCAAAATGACCAGTTACACAATCCAAAAGAAACAGCTGGAAAACTCAGCAAGTTTAAAGGCAAAATATGCAGCACCTACAGCTGTGTATTTCCTTTCGTCTGCAGCTTTCAAGCCCAAGAGCCTTTTGGCAAGACGATACCGATTGCTTGATTCTGGCTGCGGTTCCCAAACAGGACAGCCATATTGCCCGGAAATTTGAATATAGGCCCAAATTCCAGGAACAACCGAACCAGGATTAACATTTATAGTACCATGCTAATTGTCATTCTGTGCGTGCCAACGACGGCACGGTAGAGTTGTTTCTGAGGTGCTCAGCTGTATCTGGGTGGAAAAGAGTTCGCCCTTTATTCATTAAAACTTGAATAATTGAAGACGTCAGGGTTGCTCATAAAAGCTATTAATTTATGCACTATTAATTATGCAGATGAACGATGCAAAGGCACTGCTCTCTCTCTGCGACGTTACAACATAGTGCCGCGCTTTGCATTTAGAATACAAATCAGTTTCGCCACCATGTTAAAGTCCTTCCAGTCCACTCCTAGGTATAGTTACTCAGAGAGAAAAAATCCCATTCTTTCTAGTAAATATACTGAGGGTCATGAGAGAACATAAGAACATAACAGAAGCCAATGTTGGATCAGGCCAGTGGCCCACCCAGTCCAACACTCTGTGTCACACCGTAGCCAAAAATACCAGGTGCCATCAGGTGGTCCACCAGTGGGGCCAGAACACTAGAAGCCCTCCCACTGTTGCCCCCCCCAGCACCAAGAATATAGAGCATCACTTGCCCCAGACATAAGAACATAAAAGAAGCCAATGTTGGATCAGGCCAATGGCCCATCCAGTCCAACACTGTGTCACACAGTGGCCAGAAATACCAGTGCCATCAGGAGGTCCAGCTGTGGAGCCAGAACACTAGAAGCCCTCCCACTGTTGACCCCCCCCCCAGCACCAAGAATACAGTGCATCACTTGCCCCAGAGTCCCTATCCATACCTTGTGGCTAATAGCCACTGATAGACTTCTGCTCCATATGCTTATCTAATTCCATCTTGAAGCTGTCCATACTTGTAGCCGCCACCACTTCCTGTGGCAGTGAATTCCAAGTGTTAATCACTCTTTGGGTGAAGAAGTACTTCCTTTTATCCATTCCAGCCCGACCGCTCAGAAATTTCATGGAGTGCCCAGGAGAGTTCTTGTATTGTGAGAAAGGGAGAAAAGTACCTCTTTCTTGTCCTGATCTATCCCACGCATCACCTTGTAAACCTTGACCATGTCACCCCTCAGCCGTCGTTTCTCCAAGCTAAAGAGCCTGAAGCGCTTTAATAGGGAAAGCGCTTTCTTCATAGGGAAAGTTTTCTCATTGGTCAAATACTATAAACCGGTAATGCTCGACATGGCACCTCTGGGAGCAGTGGTGCCCACGGATGCGTTTTGCGGGTTCCATTTGCTTCTCTTCCAAAGCCCCTCTTCCCCAAAGCAAAGAGCTGTACCGGGTTTTCCTCCATCTCAGAAAACCCCAGGAAGAATCATCTATGTGCCTGCAGGGGACACTAGACTTTCCATTTGCCCACAGGAAGCAGGCAGTCCCCCTTCCCAGCTCTCAGTCCTCCGTCCTTGATCACTGGGTCAGCAAGAGGGGGGGAAATGGAAGGATGGGGAGGGGATGCTCTAGGGATTTTCCCCTAGTCTCTATGGTAGTCACCATAGCAATTAGGGGAAATTCCTAAAGCATCACCGGGAAATGACACTGCTTCCTCCTGAAATTCCAACCTCCCCCCAGGCACTGCCTCCAAATCTCCTGGTATTTGTTGGCGCAGGGCTGGGAACTCACCGGAAAAAGCATCACGGGGGAATTCCCCCCCCCCCCGATCTATGAAAATTGTAAAAATTATATTTCCCTCCCCCACTTCCACTGTCTACAAGCATGATAATAGCAAGTAAACCTGCCCTAATGATTATAAAATGTGGAACAAAAGTTAGAACTCCTTTCCCCCGTCTTAAGAACATAAGAACATAAGAGAAGCCAATGCTGGATCAGGCCAAAGGCCCATCCAGTCCAACACTCTTGTCACACAGCGGCCAAAAAGACCAGGTGCCATCAGGAGGTCCAGCAGTGGGGCCAAGAAGCCCCCCCCACTCTTGCCCCCCCCCAAGTCTTCCTTCCCGTTTGAGTGTGGTGTGGTAGTTAAAGGTGTCAGACTAGATCTGGGAGAATCGGGTTCAAATCCCCGCTCGTCCCATGGATGCTCGCTGGGTGACCTTGGGCCAGTCCTACTCTCTCAGCCTAACCTACCTCACAGGGCTGTTGTGAGAATAAAATGGAGAGGAGAATGAAGTAAGCCGCTTTGAGGCCCCGCTGGGGAGAAAGGTGGGGGGGTATAAATGAATCAAATAAATAAATAAATATTAACACTGTTCAAGGCTAATATTATTGTACAGGTGGTGGGATATCTAATAGTAGTGGAAAGAGCCATCAAGTTACATCTGACATGCATGGTTGTAGTGAAATAGGCACCTATTGGCATTATTGGTGGGCATCTAAGCTGAGTTAGTGTGAGCTAGCTCACAGTTTTTTAGCCTCCGGCTCACACATTTTTGTCTTCGCTCAGGAAAGATGGCTCCAGAGCAAGCAAATTTATGCAGTAACCAAACTGCTCGCTCACAGTTTTAATGCCAGTAGCTCACAAAGTAGAATTTCTGCTCACAAGACTCCACAGCTTAGAGGGAGTATCGGTGGGCATGTAAATTCGTAGAGCAATTCTGGCGGATGGTACATGCCCAAAGCAGTGAGATTGTCTGATATGATATACCATTCAAGGCATAAAAGTTTTACTTTTAAATTTGTGGCTGGATAGGGAAATCTCGACAGAGGGAAAAAAGAGCTAGTGGCGTTGTTATGTACTGCTGCAAAATTGGAAGTTGCCCCAAAATGGAAGAGTTCTGTACCACTACATAGGGACGGTTTGCACCACCACCACCAACAACAACAACAATAATAATAATAACAACAACAACAACAACAACAACAATAATGCTATTTGTGCCTTTTAGGAAAAGTGGACATGAAATTTCAAGATACAGAATGGGACTCTTATTCTTCTAATTTTGAGGCTGTGTGGTTTCCCTTTTTAAGCTTTGTGTCTCATCACCACCAGACAAGATGGTTATCAGATTGGACTAAATCGATGTCGTTTCCCTTCCCGCAAAGAAACGAGTTGTGATGGCTCAGGGAGAGATGGAAAGCTTGTCATATTGAGTATTTGGCCTTTCCTTCATGCACTACACTTTTATATTTAGATTTGTTGTTTTACATTTGGTATATGAATTTTATAATTTATTGGGTTGAATAAAATATTTTTTTTGTAAAGTTACAGCTGACTTATGGCAACTCTGTAGGGTTTTCAAGGCAAGAGACGTTCAGAGGTGGTTGGCCATGGCCTGCCTCCACCTAACAACCCTGGTATTCCCTGGAGGTCTCCCATCCAAATACCAGCCAGGCGGGTCGACCCTGCTTAGCTTCTGAGATCTGACACCCCTTCCAAAAAATGCTACTTTGCTACTGTAGGCATTAAGCAACTGGTTATAGGACAAATGACGTAAGTCCTTTACAAACGTGAGCAAAATCAGTCCCAGTGATACCAATACTTCTTATCCAGCACCACTGCATAAACCATTTCCCTCCTACTTTTGTTCTAGGTAAAGGTACAAGGGGAGCAGTGGCGCAGTGGCGCAGGCAGTAAAACGCCTGCTTTAACAACTACGAGCAGCCATTGTGGCTGTTCGAGAACCACTGCGGCCAGGGTGAGATCCCGGCCCTAGTCCCAGCTCCCGCCCACCCAGCGGCTCAAAAGCAATTAACAACTATGCAAGTAGACAAATGGGTACCTACCCTTAGATGGGTAGGGGGCACCCTCCTCCTACGAGGTGTGTGGTGGCGGCACAGACGGCGACATAACATTGGCGGCGGCAGAGTATCGGCGGTGGTGAAAGTGGAATGGCAATGCAGATCATTGTGCGGCTGTCATCGGCAGAGGTGGAGACCGGGGCACCCTCCTCCTACGAGGTGTGTGGTGGCGGCACAGACGGCGACATAACATTGGCGGCGGCAGAGTATCGGCGGTGGTGAAAGTGGAATGGCAATGCAGATCATTGTGCGGCTGACGACGGCGGAGGTGGAGACCAGGAGGCGCGCGATGACGTGCAACGCGGGGCACGGCGGAGCCTAACGGACAGAGCCGAGGCCGAAGCGGGCATGGGCCGTGCCCCCGAACGGTCCCGCCAACAAACAAACAAAAAGTCGTCCTGAAACGCCAGAGACTGCCAGAGACTGCCAGAGACTGCCTGAAAAAGAAGCCAAGCTAGAAGCAACAACAGGTCCACCTCCTGGGTGCTGGTAGGCTCCCCTGTCCTCATCTCATGTGGCCCTAGTGTCGGCAAGCTGCCAATGATTGTCATTAAGTGTATATATGAG
>NW_015167195.1:47765-72967 GCF_001447785.1 Gekko japonicus
CCAATCACACATTGCATTCATCCCACCTAGCCACTGTGTTGTCCACCTATCCCCTCTGGGAAATATACGATCCCATTATCTACCCTAGCAAGCTGGCACCAAAGGCTTCAAGGATGTTCCTCTGAGAGGAAGGCTTCTTGGGGAAGTTACAGCTTCTACACTCAGCATTCTCCCCCACGCAGGGCTATTTTTGGGCAGGAACGCACAGGAACGGAGTTCCGGCTGGCTCCCAAGTTGGCCACACCCAGCAGGAACTCATTAGCATAATAGGCCACACCCAACAGCAGGAACTCATTAGGATTGGCTACATTAGGGGTGTGTGGCCTAACATGCAAAGGAGTTCCTGCTACAAAAAAAGGCCCTGGGTTTTGACAACAAACAAGGTCAACAGAATAAGAAGCAAAAGGTGGGTGTGGCTGGATGAGCACACTTCTGGTAACATGGGGGTGCGGCCTAATGTGCTAATGAGCTGTGCTGTCAGGGGTGTGGCCCAATATGCTAATGAGTTCCTGCTGTTGGGTGTGGCTTATTATGCTAATGAGTTCCTGCTGGGCTTTTTCTACAAAAAGAGCCCTGCCCCCCCAAGGAATTTCCCTTCCCCCTACAACCATGGCAAACTCAGCGGAGTGAAGTTTGACAGGTGGACTCTGTGGCATTGTACTCCACGGAGGTCCCTGTCCTCCCCAGCTCCATCCTCAAATCTTCAGGAGTTTCCCAACCTGGATCCGGCAACCCTCCCCTCTATATCCCTCCGGTGGCCGGGGGGACCTGGCAGCCCTAATTGGTAGATATATGTGTGGGTAAATATAAAATTACAAAATTAATCACATGGCTATAGAGAGAAATATCGAGAGGCCCAGGCTGTGGAAACTGAGTTGATGCGCAAAGCATGTTTGGCAGGGACGCCTGGCCAGGAAAGAAGGTGGAAATTGCTCCTGCTCCTTTTACACAATGATGATGTCCTCCATAGATACGAGGGGGCTGCCCCGGATCGCTGCGCTCGCAATACCTAACAGTCGTTTGAATACCAAATGAGGAGTTCTTCCCTCCTGCCAGAAGAGTTGCAGCAATACCTGATGAACCAACAGCAACAGCCATTATCCTTCTTGGCTGAGCGGTAGGCAAAATGAGACTTAGAGCAAGTGCCGTGCCCCATCTTTCTTCCCAATGGGCCCCCCAAAAAGCTTCCTGTGCTCTCCTGTCCACCGTTCTATCCTTACAACAACCCTGTGAGGTAGGTCTGGCCAAACGTGTGTGACTGGCCCAAGGTCACACAGCAACCTTCCATGGCAGAGTGGGGATTCGACTACTAGAGACACGTGACAGGTTGTTTAAAAAGTTATGTCGTTGCTTAAGAACAGAAGAAGAGCCCTGCTGGATCAGACCAGTGGTCCATCTAGTCCAGCATCCTGTCTCACACAGGGGCCAACCAGTTCCTCTGGAGGGCCAACAACAGGGCACAGAGGCCGAGGCCTTCATAAGAACATAAGGAGAGCCCTGCTGGATCAGATCAGTGAGGGTTCATCTAGTCATGCATCCTGCCTCACACAGGGGCCAACCAGTTCCTCTGGAGGGCAAACAACAGGGCAGAGAGGCCGAGGCCTTCCTAAGAACATCAGTAGAGCCCTGCTGGATCAGACCAGGGGTCCATCTAGTCCAGCCTCCTGTCTCTCACACAAGGGCCAGCCAGTTCCTCTGGAGGGCCAAAAACAGGGCATAGAAGCTGAGGCCTTTCCCTCATAAGAACATCAGAAGATCCCTGCTGGATCAGACCAGTGGTCCATCCAGTCCAGCATCCTGTCTCACATAGAGGCCAACCAGTTCCTCTGGAGGGCCAACAACATGGCAGAGAGGCTGAGGCCTTCCCCTGGCTCTGGGATTCAGAGGATTCGTGTCTCTGAATGTGGAGGTTCCCCTCAGCCACCATGGCCAGGGGTCACTGACAGACCTCTCCTCCATAAATCTATCTGATCCGCTTCGAAAGCTGTTTAGTCCTGTGGCCATCATGGCATCCTCTGGCAGCGAATTCTACATTTTAATCACCTGATGCCTATTGTGGAGATAGCCTGGTCCCGGGTGTCCCAATTGCCTTAATTTTTGCCACCAGAACTCCTGTGGTGATCCTGAAACTGGTGGCCAATGTTGAGACTACTAGCTTTATTTTTTGATGAGTTATGCATGCCACAAACGGACAGACAAAAACACAGATCATTTTTTAATGATAGATCCATGGTAACAACAAGTGATGCTCTGAATTCTTGGTGCTTGGCAGGGGGGCAACAGTGGGAGGGCTTCTGGAGTTCTGGTCCCACTGGTGGACCTCCTGATGGCACCTGGGCAGTGACACAGAGTGGTAGACTGGGCCATTGGGCTGATCCAAAATGGCTTCTCTTATGTTCTTATGTCTGGGGCAGTGATGCTCTGCCTTCTTGGTGCTTGGGGGAGGGCAGCAATGGGAGAACTTCTGTAGTTCTGTCCCTGCTTGTGGACCTCCTGATGGCACCTGGGTTTTGGTCACTGAATGACACAGAGTGTTGGACTGGATGGGCTATTGGCCTGATCCAACATGGCTTCTCTTATGTTCCTATGTCTGGGGCAGTGATGCTCTGCCTTCTTGGTGCTTGGGGGAGGGCAGCAATGGGAGAACTTCTGTAGTTCTGTCCCTGCTTGTGGACCTCCTGATGGCACCTGGGTTTTGGTCACTGAATGACACAGAGTGTTGGACTGGATGGGCCATTGGCCTGATCCAACATGGCCCCTCTTATGTTCTTATGCTCAAACAAAGTTATTTGTTGTGTAATGATAGTCAGTTTGGATCAGGGTCATCCGGGGGGGGGCAGATGGAGTCCTTGTCTGAGGGCCCGTGGTGGTGGTGGGGAGTGGCACTTTTACTGAAGGGTTTACCACACGTCCCAAGAAAAAGATGCCGAGTCTTTTGAAGAGATGGGGACAAAAACGTGTTTACTCATAACACAACCTGTTTCTGAGAGGCGCAGAAGTGACTAAACCAAGAAACCACAATCAAAACGGATGGCCCAGAGCACTTGGAGTCACACCGAGATCGCCAGGGGCCTCCTCAGGCGTAAGGAATCTTTAACGGACCCACAAATGTAATTAAAGGTATTACTGTTCGAGATAAAGACCTCCTTCCCCTGAGGGCTTGCCAAAAACTAGAGAATTATTCAAGACTACTGCTGAAAGTTTGTTTTTTTAAAATTAATCTGAGTGTTTTACGAAGACCTCAACAAAGGGTTGCTGTGGGGCTGCCATGTCCCCCTGGCCGCTGGCAGGGGATGGGGGGTACGGTTGCCGGATCCAGGCTGGGATAGGGCTGCCAAATGCCCCCCGGGGGGAATTCCCCCCATTTTCGAGCCCCGATTTCCACTCCCGTGGAATCGGGGCCTGGGGGAAACCCCACCCCCACGTGCGTGTCACCCGGAAGTGACGTCACACGCTGGGGGCGGGGCCAATATGGGCATCCAGAGGGCAGCCCCCCTGCTGGAAGTGACATTAGAAGGGATGGAGCCAGGGAAGTGACATCACTTTGACCTGGAAGTGGCATTTCTCCTGGCTCCACCCCCAAAGTCCTCAGATATTTCCTGAGTTGGACTTGGCGACCCCACTGGGGGTCCAATGCCACAGAGGGTCCATCCTCCAGAGAATCCCTTCTCTCCAGGGGAACTGATCTCTGTAGTCTGGAGATGAGCTGTAATTCCAGGGGGTCCCCAGGCCCCATCTGGAAGTTGGCAACCCTAAGAGGGGAGGGGGCTCAGTGGGGTACAAACTGAGGACCCACCTCCAAAGCAGGCCCGTTCTCCAGGGAAACTGGAGAAGCCTCCCCCCTCCTTCTCCAGGGAACTAGGGAACAAGCCAGGATCCCCCCGCCAGCAGATGTGTAAGACCTGGCAGCCCTAGTAGAAGGGTTGAACTGATCCCACTTAGAGTTGCCATCCTCATGTCATACAATGTTCTAGGATCCCCCCCCCCCCGATCTCTATAATAAAAACGAGAGAGTGGGGAAATTCCTAGAGTGTCGCACATTGCAGCGAGGGCGCTTCCACCTAGAATCTGGAAGCGATGTTGTGCCTACCACCAGTGTTCTCTTTAAGCTGAGTGAGTGTGAGCCAGCTCACAGTTTTTTTAGCCTCCGGCTCACACATTTTTGCCCTAGCTCAGGAAGGTGGGCTCCAGAGCAAACTAATTTGTGCAGCAGCCAACTCGCTCGCTCACAACTTTAATGCCAGTAGCTCACAAAGTAGAATTTTTGCTCACAAGACTCCACAGCTTAGAGGGAGAGTTGCCTACCACCACCCCCGATTTCCCTCCACTGCTCCACTGAGTGCCAGCAGGGGACGGGGCAGTGCCAGCAGAGAGTTGCCCGCTCCAAATTGTTGTCAAGACCCGAGTGGAAATCTCCAGCACCTCATCTGTTTGGACCCTTACAAAATGCAACACCGTCGAAGATTGTGGCCTATGCTTCCCTACATGTCAGGAAAAGACAAAGCCAAGGGTCCCAAACCTTTTTGAGCCTGTGGGCACCTTTGGAATTCTGACATAGGGCAGAAAACAAAATGGCTGCCATAAGGGGTGGAGCCAGTCATAAAATGGCCACCACAACAGGCGGTGCCCATCATAAAATGGCCGCCACCGGAGCCAACTACAAAATGTCAGGGAGCGAGGTTCTATATAACTCCAATAGCACCTCTTCAACATTTCCGGCAGGTGCTTCTAATCTGTACAGCCAATCAGAAGCTATGCTGGGCAAAAGGCCCCACCTAGCCCCACCCACTCACTAGAAAGCACTTGGCGGCCACCAGGAAAGGTGTTGTGATCACCATGGCACCGACAGGTACCATGTTGGAGACCCCTGGTCTAAGTCGCCCAAGTGCGTCGCACAGCACTGATTTGCACATGTTCTGCTAATAATAACACCTTGCTCTCGAGCATCTTGGGTTTTGCATGTGGGAAAACATCTATGGTCTTTACAACATTAGAGAGTATGGAAACCAAGTGACAGTTACCGTGCTGGGAGAGGAGGGGGAGAGGAAGAGAGGAAACAGGAGGGCCTTCTCCGCCTGCCAACATTCTCGGTTGTTCTCTTCTGTAACGTCAAATTAAACGGCGGCGGCGCTCAGTTTGCAGTCCCTCCCCCTGAATATTGGCACTTTGCACAGGTTTCTGCCATCTATCGAGCAGGATTCCTCCGCCGTGGGATGACGTGGCCTTAACACGTGTTGAAACCAGACAGAAAATACCACAGAAATTGGGCACAGCAGCACTCAATTGTTCTGCAATGGAGGGTGAATAGTTAAAATGCTTTGGGGAAGAATGAAGAACAGGAGGGAGCTTAGCAGAAGCAAAAGTCCCTTTGCAGTCAGACAACCACCCCTGCAGCTCCTGATACCAGCAGAAGGGACTATTCTATTTGACTTATCTCCCCACTTTTTATTTTTTTCCCCCTTCCACTTTTCTCCCCAGTCGGGAGATCCAAAGCTGCTTACAGACTGGTTCCCCTAAGCCTTCCTCTGTTTGATCTTCCCAAACACAAGCATGTGACATAGCCAGGCCCGTAGCTCCAGTGGGGCATCTCGGGGCCTAGACCCCTGATTTACTGCCAATCCCCCCAAAATTCCCATCCAGCCCAGGCACTCCCTTGGGTGTGTGTGCAGGGGTGTGTGCGGGATGCCCCCTGACTTATTTAAAGGCCCCCAGAATTAAAAAAAATCCTGGCTACAGGATTAGACTGACTGGCCGAAGGTCACCCAGTGAGTTTTTTGGCAGAGGGCGGGATTCTAACCTGGTCCAAGAGACAGTTTGGTGCACTGGTTGGGAGCGCGGACTCTAATCTGGGAGAACTGGGTTCGATTCCCCACTCCTCCACATGTAGCTGCTGGTGTGACTTTAGGTCAGTCACAAGTTCTCTCAGAGCTGGTCTCTCAAGGGCAGTTCTTGAAAGAGCTCCCTCAGCCCCGCCTACCTCACAGGGTGTCTGTTGTGGGGAGGGGAAGGGAAAGGAGATTGTAAGCCGCTCTGAGACTCCTTTGGGTAGTGAAGGGCGGGATATAAATCCAATCTCCTCCTCCTCCTCCTCCCCCTCTCAGGGGTCCCCAACATTTATCAGCCTCCGGGCACCTTTGGAATTGTGGCACAGCCTGGTGGGCAGAGTCAGACGCAAAATGACTGCCACAGCTTACCTTCAATCACACAGTGAAGATCCTGTATCTGCGTGGGCAGCGGCTGCCAAAGCAACATTTCAAAAACCTGCATAGCCTATCTCTAGCAGCCAATCAGAAGCTTTGCTGGTTAAAAGCTCCACCTGGCCCTTCCCATTTTCTAAAAACAGTTGGTGAGTGCCGGTGAATGTGCTGGTGGGCGCAATGAACCCACGGTCACCACGTTGGGGACCCCAGTTGAGCAAGAATAGGCAGTCCAGCTATGCAGGAGTGCAGACTCCAATCTGGGAGAACCGGGTTCGATTCCCCGCTCCTCCATATGCAGCTGCTGGAGTGACCTTGGGACAGTCACAAGTTTTCTCAGAGCTGTTCTCTCTGGAGCAGTTCTCTCAGAGCTCTCTCAGGCCCACCTACCTCACAGGGTGTCTGTTGTGTGGAGGGGAAGGGAAAGGAGATTGTAAAATACTCTGAGACTCCTTCGGGTAGTGAAGGGCGGGGTATAAATCCTTGCAGCAAGAACCCAGAGGGTGAATATTTCTGAATTTCTGCTTATCATTCGTTGTTAAAGTCAGTGGCGTCCTGCCAAGGAGGAAAAAGAGGAAACAACTCCAGTCCTCTAAGTGAGAAGCGCAAACTTTTCAACAACCCCCCCCCCATAAAGCTTTTATGTGAATGTTTGTAGACTCCTACCTGCCATAGTCATTTTAAAATCTGAGGGAAAGGCATCGCTATCAACTGAAGTGTATTACTCATGTATTTTATGATTGAAGGGAGGTTTGTATGTTCCCTAAAACAGAACAGGGGGAAAAAGAGATGTTATGCCTGCACACAGGTTTTTGGTTTTTAAAAAAAATGAATTTACAACTTTTCAAATGATCCTACAAGAACACGGTGGGGAGATTCTGGGCTTGGAGACATTCATGACAGAAATGGGGACCTGTCAAATTCTGTCATAACACGCCGCGTGTCGTAGCTCACAGCTTAATCAGGCAAGACGCAAAGGGAGGGGGGAATTAAATTTAAGAAGGATTCGGTTCACAGAGGTGTGTAAGCTGATGTGTACCAAAGGAGTTAATATGAATTAAATTACTCTATATCCTCAGTCAATGTGCCTATAGAAAGCCCCCCCCCCTCCCTGAGTGATGAAGAATAGTGATTCCGGGGGCGGGGGTGAGGTACTGTTACCGGATTTTTTTCCCTTTGGATGAGACGGAGCTGAAAACTGGGGGAGATTTTGTAATATTTGTTTTAGTTCCAGGTATACAACAAAGTTTGAGCCCAGTGGCACTTTTGAGACCAACAAAGTTTAATTCTGGGTATAAGCTTCTTCTTAGAATCATAGAATGTTAGAGTTGGAAGGGATCTTGCAGGTCATCTAGTCCAACCCCCTGCACTCTGCAGGAGCACAGCCGAAAGACAGCCCTAACATATGGTTTTCCCCCCAACGAGCTCAGCCACGCCCCCAACATGGATGGGCCATTGGCCTGATCCAACATGGCTTCTCTTATGTTCTTATGTCTGGAGTAGTGATGCTCTGTATTCTTGGTGCTTGGGGGGCAACAGTGGGAGGGCTTCTGGAGCTCTGGCCCCACTGGTGGACCTCCTGATGGCACCAGGGGTTTTGGCCACTGTGTGACACAGAGTGTTGGACTGGATGGGCCATTGGCCTGATCCAACATGGCTTCCCTTATGTTCTTATGAATGTGCACAGATGAAATATCCCCACTGTATTTTCGATTGGTTTGGGAAGGCGGGCCTCTCGCTTGTCTCTTGCTGAAGAAGAAAAGGAGGCGGGAAGGTAAAATGAAAGGCTGGGTTCATTGGGATTCCAAAGAGTTCCCCCTCCCCCAAGGCAATTATCTTTAATTTTCTAAATAGCTGAAAGAATGGAGCCATTCTGAAATCCCAGAAGGAAGGAGAAATTAAAAACTGCATATGTTTTAAAGAGATAATAGGCTGGGAAGTACTTTCGAGAAAGCCGACTGTAATTCAATTAGCGCCACTTTGGAGTGATGGGAAAGGGCCCCCTGTCTAGGCAAAAATGCAAATTTTCGGATTGGTTGGGATGCATAAATCAGTTCAGAACATGCAGTCCTTAAACTAATACACTTGCTACTGAGCTTATATACGGGGTTGGATCCGGCCGGCTTCTGTGGTTTTCCCCTTTGACCACTAAAATGTTTACACTGAGGATTGTGAGTAATGTGAAAGGGGATGGGGAAGCTATTGTAAGAAAGGGAACTCAGTAAGTCTGAGCAAAAAAGCTGAATGGATTTCGAACTTTTGAGTGTCTGAACCCCATCAGCCATACAACAGCCCTGCGACGGATACTCTGATGGAAAAGATGGGGAACTTCGACCACTAATATCATCAAAGAGCCAACGTGTCATACTGGTTAGAATATCTGACTATGACCTGCGAGACCCAGGTTCGAATCCCCACTCTGCCATGGAAGCTTGCTGGGTGACTGTAGGCCAGTCGAAAACTCAGCCTAACCTACCTCACAGGGTTGTTGTGAGGAGAAAATGGAAGAGAGGAGAACTATGTAAGCTGCATCGGGCCCCCATTTGTGGAGAAAAGCAGGGGAGAAATGAAGTGAATGAATGAATACCTTCCAGTCCACCACTATTCTGCAGTGCAATGCTAAGAAGAAAAACAAAGTTTGAGTCCAGTGATACATTTAAGCAGGGCTTTTTTTGTAGAAAAAGCCCAGCAGGAACTCATTAGCATAATAGGCCACACCCTTGACAGCACAGCTCTTTAGCATATTAGGCCACACCCCTGTGTTACCAGAAGTGTGGCCATCCAGCCACACCCACCTTTTGCTTCTTATTCCGTTTACCTTGTTTGTTGTCAAAACCCAGGGCCTTTTTTTGTAGCAGGAACTCCTTTGCATGTTAGGCCACATACCCCTACTGTAGCCAATCCTAATGAGTTCCTGCTGTTGGGTGTGGCCTATTATGCTAATGAGTTCCTGCTGGGCGTGGCCAAGTTGGGAGCCAGCCGGAACTCCGTTCGTGCGTTCCTGCCCAAAAATAGCCCTGCATTTAAGACCAATCAAGTTTAATTCTGGGTATAAGCTTTTGGGTGCATGCTTGTAACTGATGTGTACGTGTGCACGAAAGCTTATACCAAAACTTAAACTTTGTCGGTCTCAAAGGTGCCACTGGACTCAAACTTGGTTCTGTTGATTCGGACCAACATGGCTACCCACCTGAAGAAGTGTAGATGCACACAAAAGCTTATGCCCAGAATTAAACTTGTTGGTCTTAAAGGTGCCCCACTGGACTCTAACTTGGTTGTATCGCTTCAGACCAACATGGCTACCCACTTGAAGAAGTGTACGAGCCCACAAAAGTTTCTACCCAGAATTAAACTTTGCTGGTCTTAAAGGTGCCCCACTGGAGACTCAGACTTTGCTCTGCTGCTTCAGACAAACATGGCCACCCACCTGAATCAATCCAAAGAACTTTGCTCTGCCGCTTCAGACAAACATGGCCACCCACCTGAATCAACCCAAAGAAGCGTCACACTCTTCTAAATCAGTCTGCTTAGAAGGCTGAAACTCTGCTCTGGCTGGCAGCCTAAATGATTTAAATTCACGTAAGTCTTTTGTCTTTGTGGTTAACTACTCTTTTTTTGTGGAAAAACCAATGTAAATACAGTTTCACTGGCCCTGATCCAGGGGTGATCATGGGGAATTAGGTACCCCTAATGGGTGGCCCTTGATGCAGACGTGGCTCTCTTCCTTTTACACTGAACATCACATCCAGCTGGTTCGACCGAACGGATGCATCCCGCTGAACATCAGCAATCGAAAGGCAGTGTGATGTAGTGAGGTCACCAGCCTCTCTAGCTTCACCACGAGTCAGATATACAGCCGCCCCAGCTGAATACCTATTTCAGCTGGAGATTCCAAGCCATTGGAGGGCATTCAATCTCGCTAGACGGCAACCCCTCCCAACGGTGGTAGTAGCGGGGTGATATAACTCTGCTGGAAAAAATGTGGGAAGACTGGAGATTTTATACACTGTTGGTGGTCCTGTCCCTCATCTCAACAGTTCTGGACACACATTGTACATCAAATTCACAAAATCACGGGAATTGACTTACCTTTTCTACCTGAGACGGTCTTGTTGGATGTCATCCCAGATACCTGCAAAAGGAAAGTCACTAGAACATTAATAGCAACATTGTTAGCAATTGCACAAATAACATTAGCTCAATATTGGAAAAATAAAAATCAACCTACTCTCCAATGCTGGCAAAACAAAATCTGGGAACACTTCATATATGGTAAAATTGTATTTCACCAAAAAGATTTTCAAGCAACTTGGTTCCCAGCAGTGACCTATCTTGCAGAAGAAGAAGTGATTCCAAACAACTCTTATTACAAAGATCTGTTATATTTTTAAAAGGCCCTTATGGGTTGAGAATGTTGTTTATTGCATGGTGTTAATATGTGTTATGAATGTACAGTTGTATATATTGTTCAAAATAATAAAAAACACTTATTTGGGAAAAAAACAAATCATGTTGAATGAAAGATTACGTCCCTGTGGCAGTGGTGAGATAGAAACAACAGAACATGTCCTCCCTTACTGCCCTTTTTATCAAACAAATCGCTCAAAGTTTATCTCCCCCCCTGCGCAAATGAAACTCTGGGTGTTCAAATCTGGGATATGCTAAAGTGTTACTTCTGGGAGAAAACCCGCAGCTGATGGCACTTTGTGTGAAATTTTGTGCAGCGGCCTGCAAAACTCGACCGAACATTCGAGAAAGTAAGGAAACATAAAGTACAACATAAGCCAATATAATATATATATATATATATTATAAATTTTAAGCCTTAAAGGTTAAAATCCTTCTCGCATAAAATCGTTCTCTCATAATATATCCCTATGTATTATTGGAATGTTATTTACAGTTTCTTATATAAAGTTTTTAAACAGTTTTATCTGAAACTTTTAACACTTTTGGGCGATGACTACGGTATATTTTATTCTGTGTTTCATGTGGGTGTAATGCCGTAATAAGTGCAGGACTTTTTTTTCTGGGGGAATGCGCCGGAACGGAGTTCCAGAACCTCTTTGACAAAATCCTTTTTAAAATGTTTAAAAGTTCATGAGTGTCAGCTATGCTGCCATGAGGGTGCTGTATGTTGCTAATTGCTGTGCATTCCTTCCCAGGCGCTTAATTGCTTCTTTGCTGTAACGCATATCTCTCAAGGCCACTTGAGGAGTTGGTGTGTCTAGGTTTCGTGGGAAGCATCTTACGTTCCCAGCTTCTGCAGCCATTAGAAATCGGCCAAATGCCCACGCTCGGGAGCCCATCTAATTGGGCACTACGTGGGGTGTGTGTGTGCATACGAAAGCCCTATATCCTATTAGGCGCATAGGTAACCCACCATTCCTAACAGTGTTCATGTTACTGCATCTATAGCTTTTCAATAAAAGTAAAACCTTCCTAGAAGCGTGTACTTCGTTGTTTTGCTGTGTATCCTGACAATGAGTTTCCAGTATGCAGACTGAAAGAGTTCTGGCACCTCTTTAAATTAAAAAAAAAAAGCGCCCTGAATAAATGACTTTGATTGATTTGACCTGGAAGGATACTTACATGTACTGTCTTGCTGCTCCAAAGGGACTGACTTCAGCCCTTTTAAATCAAAGCTTAACCGGCTTATGAATCATAATGCTCAGATGCTCAGGGACATTCTGACTTCCATGCCTGGAATAAATAAAAACCCCAAACCCTGGCACATTGTGTGGGTGTATGGGTTTTTTTTTATACTTTCCCCCCACTGATTCATGGCAATGAATTAATTTGGCAACCCTTTCGCCGAGCACAAAATGATCCACTCCCCCTCCCTGGTTCTAGGAACCATGATGTCAGCAAAGCAGAGCGTGTTGCGGCAGTTCTGCTCGACTGGAATTAGACTAGAACGCATCAATTAATTCATCCAGAAAATCCTTTCTAGGCTGATTCATAAAACCCGATTATATTTTAAAGGGGGGAGGGGAAGGAAACCAATTCCCCCTCCCACTCCTCCCCTACCCAGATATTAATGGTGCTAGTGTAGCAATTTTAACACACCAGTTTTCAGAGGACTGGTAAGTTCGTCAGGCATTATTGTATTACCTATTTTTTACACGGAAGTTCCTATGGGGAATGTGTGTATCAGACTGTTGGTCCATTGAGGTCAGGATTGTCCACTCAGACCGGCAACAGGTCTCCAGGGTCTCTGGTGGAGATTCTTCTCCTCACCCACTACCTGATCTTTTTAGCTGGAGATGCCAGGGATTGAACCCGGGACCTTCAGCATGCCAAGCAGATGTTCTACCACTGAGCCACATGGAGATAGATCAAGATGGGTAGCCGTGTCTGTCTGTAGCAGCAGAAAAGAGCAAGAGCCCAGTAGCACCTTAAAGATGAACAAAATTTGTGGCAGGACATGAGCTTTTGTGAGTCGCTGCTCACTTCCTCAGATACAGCTAGGATGGAAGTCCATTTGTCCTTATATCTTGGAGAGTGGAGTGATTTCAGATGCCGAATGACAATAGCAGGCAAATGACAATAGCAGGTGTGACTGGATTAGGTATGATGTGCAGAGGGGTAGCAGGTGTGGAGAAAGCAGCATTGGTAATGAGACAGGAAACCTAAGTCTCAATTCAGTCCAGGACGACGCATTGTCTTGAGCTTCATTATCAGTTGCAATTCAGCAGCCTCCCTTTCTAATCTCCCTTTGAAATTCCTTTGTAAGAGAACTGCGGCTCTTAGCTACACTGAGCCACAGTATGTGAGTTACTGAAGGTCGTCTGGAGATAGGCTGGAATCCATTGCCAGATCATTCATTTATGTATTTATCAACACATTTATATCCTGGCTTTCTGCTTGGTTCCAGGTGGCTTACATGAGGTGCCTGAATTCCCTTAGCTTCTTCCATGCACACTCACTCACAGGGCACAGCCTGGAGTTGTCAACCTACAAGTGGGACCTTGGAGATCTCCTGGAATTCCAACCATTCTCCAGGTAATGAGATCAGTTCCCCTGGAGAAAATGGCTGCTTTGGAGGGCAGACTCTCCAGAGCTGTATCCTGACAATCTCCCTTTTGTCCCCAAACCCCACCCTTAAAACTCCAGCTGTTTCCGAACCTGGAGTTGGCAACCCTGGCCAAACAGCCTGGCCCCTGGATACTCAGAGTTGCTGGCCACAGAATACTCATACGATCATATTTACCGGTACCCACTCTTGTCCTTTCGAACTTAAAATATTTTGGTGGATAACGGAGTTCTAGCAAAATGAACAAAGGCAGTGCACCCCAGAATGGGTGCGTTCGTTTCCAGCCTGGTAGGTGCGCCAGAAAACCATTCTTTCCCTACCTTAAAGATGAACAAAATTTGTGGCAGGACATGAGCTTTTGTGAGTCGCTGCTCACTTCCTCAGATACAGCTAGGATGGAAGTCCATTTGTCCTTATATCTTGGAGAGTGGAGTGATTTCAGATGCCGAATGACAATAGCAGGCAAATGACAATAGCAGGTGTGACTGGATTAGGTATGATGTGCAGAGGGGTAGCAGGTGTGGAGAAAGCAGCATTGGTAATGAGACAGGAAACCTAAGTCTCAATTCAGTCCAGGACGACGCATTGTCTTGAGCTTCATTATCAGTTGCAATTCAGCAGCCTCCCTTTCTAATCTCCCTTTGAAACTCCTTTGTAAGAGAACTGCGGCTCTTAGCTACATTGAGCCACAGTACGTGAGTTACTGAAGGTCGTCAGAAGATAGGCTGGAATCCATTGCCAGATCATTCATTTATGTATTTATCAACACATTTATATCCTGTCTTTCTGCTTGGTTCCAGGTGGCTTACATGAGGTGCCTGAATTCCCTTAGCTTCTTACATGCACACTCACTCACAGGGCGCAGCCTGGAGTTGTCATCCTACAAGTGGGACCTTGGAGATCTCCTGGAATTACACCCGTTCTCCAGATAACGAGATCAGTTCCCCTGGAGAAAATTGCTGCTTTGGAGGGCGGACTCTCCAGAGCTGTACCCTGATGATCTCCCTTTTGTCCCCAAACTCCACCCTTAAAACTCCAGCTGTTTCCGAACCTGGAGTTGGCAACCCTAGCCAAACAGCCTGGACCCTGGATACTCAGAGTTGCTGGCCACAGAATTTACCGTTACCCACTCTTGTCCTTTCAAACTTAAAATATTTTGGTAGATAACGGAGCTCTAGCAAAATGAACAAAGGCAGTGCACCCCAGAATGGGTGCGTTCGTTTCCAGCCTGGTAGGTGCGTCAGAAAACCATTCTTTCCCTATAAAATGCAGGATTAGAAATAAATAATACTCTGTTCCAAGCATAGGTGGTTGTTCTGGACAGGCGTTAACAAACAGGTTGTTTGCCTTTCCCTCCGCTCACCAGTTGGAATCTCCAAGGCTCTTTTCACACAGCCTTCATATCGTGAGAAGGAATTCGCTGCTGTCTCCTTCCTCCACCCTGCCAGAGTGACCAGGGAAGCATGGGGCACTCGCCACTACTCTCCTTGAGGCCAAAGCAGCCCGGATTTCCAGGACAGTTGATGCTCACTCGTACGGGAGCAGAAGCGCATTTGTTTTTCTATTTTATCTATTTATTTCATTGAACTTACGAATCGCCCACCCTGCAAGCAGGCTCTGGGCGATGTACAACCTTGTAAAACATTTAAAACGCAATCAGTAAATAAATAAATCTGATCAACAGTAAATCAGTCATTTAAAACCAATCCATGATGGTGATATAATAATCCCCCTTTGCCAGCAACACTGCTATCCCGCACGGCAGGGCAGGGCAGGGCAGGGCACGTGGGGGCCATAGGAGAGAGAGAGAGGTTACCTGTAATGATTCCATGTTTTGGTGTGTGTGTTCCTTTAAACGTTTAGTTTGAATGCAGTTCCATAAGGAGAGTGATAGAGGGTGACAAATGTGATCTGATTGGCCGCTGACTGAGAGTGTGGGAGGAGGGGTGTCTTGAGAGGATTCTGTGTGCGTATGTGTGTGTGTGAGGATTCTGTGATGTGAGAGAGACAAGTATGGAAGAATTTTGAAGAGAGTCTGTGTGACTCAGAGTAATGAAGGATTGTGTGTGTGAAGTTTGAAGAGACAGCATGGTCTGTGTGATTATGGAATTTTGCTTCTATTCTGTGTGAATAAGGCAAACAGTTTAGTCTGAGTGACTATAAGAGCTGATTCTGTTCTGGGTGAATAAGACAAGGAGATTAGCCTGTTTGGCTATATATATATATACATACACATGTGTGTGTGTGTGAGAGAGAGAGAGAGAGAGAGAGAGAGAGAAATTATACTGAGAGTCTAGGCCTGTCAGAGTGAAGTCGGAGTGACTGTAACACATTTTGCCAGTTATATTTACAAGTCCCCCCCCGTAACAGTTCAAAATAACCAGAAACCTATTTTGTTCTTTATTAAATAAATCAATTTTTATTTAAGCTTATCCCAGCAATCAGTACAGTTCTTCCTCAGGGCCACATAGTCCTCTGAAGTGCCCAGACCCTAGGTTATTCTACCAGCAGAGAAAGAGATTTGGAATTTTTAATTCCTGGTGGCAGCAGAAATCTACCAAGTTTAGGTACACAAAGCGTGTTTAAAGGTAAAACAGTCTTCCCAATAAGCAGGAACGCCACAGTGCCAGACTTAACTTCCCGTTGCTGCTCTCACCTAAAAGCCTGGCAGAATATCTCTGCCTTACAGGCCCTGTGGAATTGCATCAGATCCCGCAGGGCCCTGATGTTGTTTGGCACAGAGTTCCACCAGTTTGGGGCCAGGACTGACAAGGCCCTGGCCCTAGTTGAGGAAAGCCAGACCTCCCTGGGGCTGGGGATTACCAGCAAGTTGTTATCAGCCGATCTCAGCATTCTTCTGGGGACGTATACCCCGACTTTCTCCCCACTGGGGACCCCCAACTGGCGTACATCATTCTCCTCTCTTCCATTTTCTCCTCACAATCCTGTGAGGTAGGTTAGGCCCAAGGTATGACAGGCCCAAGGTCACCCAGCAAGTTTCCATGGCACGAGTGGGGATTTGAACCTGGGTCTCCCAGAACCGGCTTTGATTCCTCACTCCTCCACATGCAGCTGCTGGTGTGACCACGGGTCATTCACAACTTCTCTCAGAGCTGTTCTCTCAAGGGCAGTGCATGGTAGCATGGTAAGGAACCCACTGGACAGCAACTTCCGGACTGTGGAGGTCATGCGTAAAGGGGCTCAGAGAGCGTAATAGCGGAGCGAAAAGAGCCACTGCCGTATTAGTAGGGGATTAAAAACAGAATTCGAGCCCAGAAGAAATTTATTTTTGGGATTCTGTTGACAGCAATTAGTGTGATAGCAGAAACTTGGCTGGCTCTTGCATTTAATTTATAAATCAATGAAGTCTAGTATAGAATGCAGGTAATAGGGCTGCATTTATGAACTGCATACCGAAACGGGAATAGATACTTCCTACTTAAAACAATGTCACGCCATGAATGTTACTTATGTCAAACTGTCTCTGAACATCATTTCAGTGTCTTGTCTGGCCTTTCCTTTAATAAAACTGTGATTACTACAAAACTATCCTCATTTTGTAAAAACTGCTTTCTTCAAGCTAAGATCCCCCCCCCCCGTGTCCCTTTATCCTTTTTCAGAGAGAAGAAATATACCGCAGTTTGGTGTAGTGGTTAAGAGCGAGGAGTCTAATCTGGGAGAACCGGCTTTGATTCCTCACTCCTCCACATGCAGCTGCTGGTGTGACCATGGGTCATTCACAAGTTCTCTCACAGCTGTTCTCTCAAGGGCAGTCCTCAAAAGAGCTCTCACAGGGTGTCTGTTGCGGGGAGGGGAATGGAAAGGAGATTGTGAGCCTCTCTGAGACTCCTTTGGGTGGTGAAGGGCGGGATATAAATCCAATCTCCTCTTCTTCTATAAGCCTCTGCCACACAGGGGTAAGAATGCTGGCCTACCATACAGGGTTATTGTGTGACGGTGACAGTGTACGGAAAATGCTTCGAGCAGGGTAAGCACGAGACCAGCATGGGTACCTTCTGAAGCTATCATTTTTCAGTTTAAGGGTTTGGCCTCTCCTTATAGATTAGTTGCAGGATTAGAGGGTAAACTAAAACTATCCCTACCTTAGCGACACAATTGCACTTTTTTTTTCTTTTTTGCAGAATTAGTTCCTTTCCCCTCCAATTGTAAATGATACACAAGGAGAACTTTGCCAAGGTGACTTTTATTTCGTAAGCAATGAGGGAAACGAGAATACAAATGCAGACGAACCTAGAAAAGATCACAACAGAACACCCTGCTGCAGCCGAGCTGGCCTTCCTCAAAATAAAAAGGGGAGGGGGGGGACTGTATTGCCAACAATATTTCTCTTTGCTATCTGAATTCGAGGAGACTCTTCCAATCCCTGCAGCGGAAATCTACCAGCTGCAAAATCTGGGTGTCTAGAAAGCTACAACTTAAGTGCCTACAAAGACATGAGTGAAAAGACCTTTTTCAGACATAATGTTTGGGGAGGATTCCACCACAAATACCAGGTACACACTGGTCCACAACGTTCCTGATACAGTCACCATTTTGTCTGAATAGGGTATTTTCTGGTTTCAGTACAGAATCACAGAATCATAGGGGAATTTCACATTACCCAGTTTCACCCGGTTTCAAGCCGGTAATGATCCGTTTTGAAGTGAACCGGTATAGGGCTGCCATTTCACACATGGCTTTCCCCTTCCGGTAAAGCGCTGGATCTGAAGCGGTTTGCCATTTCAGACTGCACCGCTTTTCCCTCGCCGTTTTTCGCCCGTGCGGGCGATCTCCGGCTTTTTCTTTTTTGAACGTTCGCTTTAGAGCGCTATAGCAGTATGACAAAACACTCCATGCATTCCAATGGGATTGATATAATGCTATTCCGTTATAGCACTATAAAGCAAACGTTAAATTTAAAAAAGCCGGATATTGCCCGCACAGGCGAAAAACGACGGGAAAAAGCGCATCGGAACTGGGAGAGGAAAATGAGGAGTACTTGGAAGCGGTTGACAGGTAAAACGCTTCAGCGATTGTGTATGAAATGACAAATATATTCCAGAAGGGAACCGGTTCACAAATGGTTCTGTCCGAAATGACAGACCAGAAACCATTTGGGAATCGTTCCTCTTCCGGAATATACCGCCTGTCTGAAATTCCTCATAGAGTTGGAAGGGACCTCCAGGGTCATCTAGTCCCACCCCCTGCACTATGCAGGAAATTCACAAATACCTCCCCCCAAACAGCACGTGACTGCTGTTCCATGCCCAGAAGTTGAGGGGAAAAAACCCTTCCGGTACACGTAACCCTATACCCTGAAAAATGTAGCAATCCATTCATGCACACCAAACCTTGAAATACGGCACATTTCCCTATTCAGACAAAATGGAGACTATCCATATGGTTGGATTCCCCCAAAACATAACATCTGAAAAGGCCTTATTATGTCCTCCTGAGCAGGTCGAGAGAGAAGAGGGGGCATTTGTATGCCTCTCCACAACACAGTCACTCTGTGTGTGAAGATCAATATATCAGGGAGAAGTCTAGCCTACAAGACCAGAAGGCTGTTCTCACACACTAAATAACGCACTCTCAACCTGCTTTCAGTGCACTTTGCAACCGGGTTTTACTGTGCGAAATGGCAAAATCCACTTGCAAACGGTCGCTGAAGTGGATTGAAACTGCATTATTCGGGATGCATGACAGCGCTATATGTTAGAACGCTTATTCCTGACAGAAAGGCTGTCCGCTTGTAAAGACACCAGACTGAAGGGAACTTTCAAACAGTCCCCTCTGTACGTCCCGAGGCACTACAGCTGAGTGAAAATCTATACCTCTTGTTCTTATTTCTACAACAGTGTATATCTATAGTAGGTGAGGAAGGACCTTTTGCTGCTTCTACTTACTGGGACAACTTTAAAAAAAATATATGCAAACTAAAAAGAGCTTTTAAAAAGAAGCCTGCTTGCTGGGATTGAAATGGTTCACTGGACTATTTTTAAAAAACCAAGTACCGCAGTACTTACCACAGAGATGACTCAGGTCATTTACAACAGAAAATAAAAAAATAGATTTAATTTACAACTACATTACATTGGCCTTTTATAGAAAACAAAACGTCACGTCCTATGGCTAGTGAGAAGCACTTACTTTGTAAATTATTGTCACGCTTCGTGAAACGGCTCGTCTATCGAACAGACTGAGGGGACAGGGAAACGCACTCTTAGCTCACGAAACAATAAAAGGAGCTATTGTAAGCTCCACGCCCTTTTGTTTTGATCCAGCACGTTGCGGATTCTGCTCCTGAAAACACATTCCTTCGCCAGTGAAATAGTACAACACAGTTCAAAAAAGATTCTCTGAAGACCAAAAACATTCATAGTATTAAAAATAAAAATGTGTAGATGTTTGTACTATAAAGCTTTGTTCCTAAAATCAAGTGATACACAGTTATTAAATATGTTTTACGGCGATCCCAGACGGATGTGTGAAAATTTCACCTTACGGTATGCTGACAAGTTTCAATATGGCGCATGGAATGACTTCAGTAATCACTACCACGTGAAGCAAAACACCTCCAGATATGAAGAACAATGCCCCATGATGGAAGATTAACGGGGGGGGGGGTTTTCCACCACCCTCTCTGAAAATACTGTAAGCAAATTCCAATTTTATAAACTTAAGGCATAGAAACCACTTCTAATGGTAGTGACGCAAACACACACATGAAAGGATGTTGGTGTAAGAATATGCAGACGACGCAGTGAAATGCTGAAGAGGTAAAGACCAAATTGTCTGCTACACGCCAGTCGTTCAACCATAGAGAAAACAGCATCCGGAAGAATGAATCATTAGAAAAAAAGAACCCACAACAACCCAAACCCTCGTCTGTAAAATAAATAAGGAGCACAGTTGCTCATACAAAAAGAAAATGTGTTCAGTACTCTGTACACAGTATATGGTGTACGAATTAAAGTGGATTAACTGCTGCTAGTTACTCATCTACCAGTCACGTATTTCATCCTTTCATCCTGTCGTTTCTAAAATCGTTTCTGTCTCTCGTTTCAGACACTGTATATATCTTAATGGCGGCACACAAACTTTGCATTGTTCTTCTAACCTCTTATCATTTTGTCTTTTAAACGTAATAGTTATGCATCTAGGGGAGTGCTCCGAAATGTTTCTAGCCATAATCAGAATGTCTAGCAAACAGAATTCCTTATAAAACAGGGAGCTTATTCTTCTCCGGAGTGCACTACAGTGTGAAATCTTGCGTGCTCTCTCCCCGCCACGAGTCCCTAAATAGCTGACAGAAATACCATGTAAATAAATACGGTACAAAGACGTTCACGAAGTCTCGTAAAATGTTACATCGGTAAGCATCCAAAGTGCCTGTTACAATACAGTCAGCTTTTTGCAAATGCTCTGTTTTATGTACCTGCTTTTTTTTTTGCGCTCCTAAAAAACAAAGATTGTATACCCACCGTCCAAGTGTGTTATATAGGCTTCCGCCCCCACTCCATTTGCTTCTGTCCCCTCACCCTTTAACTAAGGATTTCTTAAAAAAAAAAAAATCAGACTCACAACTATCATATCTATGTTTCATAAATTTAAAGCAGACACTGAAATTTCAAGTAAACATAATGGCAGCCACGTCTACTGGACTTTAAACACATCCTGACACCTAGATTTCTTTTTTAAAAGTCTGATGATAAGTTATACAAATACATAATACATTCTTAAATAACGAGGGCCCACAGTATTAGTTTGTGACCCTTCCCCACATTACAAAGTCACTTTTCCGGAATGTTTGCACCTTCTCCTCACTGCAGACCTCCGCTGGCAAACGGGTTTGCCTTGTCTGTTCCCCGGTGCTGGCTGGGGGCCCCCAGTTCGTCGGCTTTGGCTATGAAATCTCTTATTTCAATGAGGCAACGCTGGTTATTAAGGCTTGTTTGATTTCTCCTTTGAATCTTTATTCTTAAATAAAACACCCCCTTTTTCCCTCCTGAAGTATGGCTATCTTGTGTCTTCCGGCTCGGTCTTTATGACTTTTCTTTCGAGGTTGCTGAAAGCGGAGTGAGGGAAATCTTTCAAGATACCGAGGCCTTCTGCAAATGCAAAAAATAAAACAGAAAGCTTTTAAGATCTCTGAAGCTAAGCAGGTTCAGCCCTGGTTAGTGCACGGTCACTACACAGAGGCAGGTCTGTCCATCTTTTATCTCAAAACACCCTACAGGGTCACCGTAAGTCCACTGCAATTTGATGGTACTTAATTATGCCTTGACCTAGATGGCTCAGGGCAGCCCAGTCTCCTCAGATCTAAACTGGGTCAGTACTGGTGGGTACTAGGGGTATGCATGGGGGGGAAAATTGGTATTTTTTGGATTCGCGCATAATGAAGCCAATTTTTTTTGGTATTCCCGAATATACCCAAATACCAATACTAATAATGTATTGGTAGTTGGAAATATTCGAGAATAACAAAAAAATTCGGCTCCATTATATCCTATGGGGCCATTGTAGTCAATGGCAAAATCTTCTGAGGAGTATTCAGTGGGCTGAGGGGGAGGGGGTTTCAGGTAGAGGCACCAAATTTGGACTGTAGCTGCTGGAGCCTCCTCTCTCAAAAGGACTCCCAAGTTTGGAAAAGTTTGGACCAGGGGGTCCAATTCTATGGGCATCCAAGGAGGGTGCTTCCATCCTCCATTGTTTACAAAGGCAGGCAGATAAAACAACAGCCCAGCAGTTTCTCCCAGAGAATCTCTGCAGTAGAAACTAAGTGAGGTGTGGTGTGAGTGGGCATGTCTGCAGGGCCAGCAGCAGAACCAGTGCAGTGTTCTAGAGCTAGTGCCCAGCAGCAGCACCCAGTGCCAACCTACCTATCGACAGAACCCAGCGTCAGCCTACTAGCTGAACCCAGTGCCATTGTGGCAAATGCCAGCTCAACAGGAGGAATGATGTCAACTTAAACACAGAATCATCACAATACACAGTAGAACAGGAATTGGGGGGTGGGTGGTTTGGTATATAAATACTGACACTTAAAACTTCCCAGAAAACATACAAACAAAAGCACTGATTTGTGGATTAGCAAGATCCACAGCAAGTACTACCAAAGGGCTGTTTCTCAAGATGAATGTTTAGGGGGCTATCACCGACCTCAATCCCTATTAAACGTCTGCCTGCAATTCATCACCCGCAGGGCTCTAACTATCAGGCAGCCTGAAAATGCTTCTGAATGGTCATAGCAGTAATAAACACAAGGAGCCATCTTGTGGGTGGGAAAGATGATGTGGCTATCTTCCCACACAAACGCTCTACCTGGGGTGACTAACACCCATGTGGGAAGTAACCATGCAATCCAGGTGCCACACATGACCAGCCTTTGGAATAAGAAGGCTGACCAGGTGTTTCGGTAGCTGTTACTTAATCTAACAATACCCTATCAATCAGGCCGATTAACAGAAAAGCTACCCGGGAGTCTTGGGAATTGATTTTTCTCCCGAGGGACATACATGAATGGCTTTCTTTTGTGGGATCCCCCAAGAACAAATCCTGTCCCAATAAAATAGCTGCAATGCTGCAATGCATTACCTTCACCTCTGCTGCGAGGCAAGTATTAAAAAAGGTAAAGGTTCCCTTGCTCGAAAGCCAGCTGAATCCAACTCTAGGGCTGCGGTGCTCATCTCCGTTTCCAAGCCGAAGAGCCAGCGCTGTCCGAAGACATTTCCGTGGTCATGTGGCCGGCATGACTAAACACCAAGGCGCACGGAACGCTGTTACCTTCCCACCAAAGTGGTCCCTATTTATCTACTTGCAATTTCTTGCTTTCGAACTGCGAGGTTGGCAGGAGCTGGAACTAGAGACGGGAGCTCACTCCGTCATGCGGCAACCCGGGTCTCGAACTGCTGAACTACTGACCTTCCACAGCCTGCAGTTCAACGTCTTAACCACTTGAGCCACCGCGAGTATTTAGGTGCCCCTTATTCCCCACCTTTTGTTTTTTTTGCTAACCGAACACCCTTGAAACAGTTGAAACGTCATTCTTCCTTTTATCAGGATATTCGTTCCCTGTATATTAAACCCTGCCTTGACCTGGTTGGCCCAAGCTAGCCTGATTTTGTCAGATCTCAGAAGCTAAGCCCTGGTCAGCACTCGGATGGGAGACCACCGATAAAGTCCTGGTTTGCTACACAGAGGCAGGCGACGGCAAACCAACTCTGTTCATCCCTTACCTTGAAAACCCTATGGGGTCACCATAACTCGGCTGTGACTTGACGGCACCTTCCACCACTGGTTTGCCCTGAGTTGGATGGCCCCGGCTAGCCCTATCTCATCAGATCCCGGAAGCTGAGCAGGGTCGGCCTTGGTTAGTACTTGGATGGGAGACCACCAAGGAAGGCAAGGGCGAAACCACCTCTGAGCGTCTCTTGCCTTGAAAACCCTACGGGGTCGCCATACATTGGTCATGACTTGATGGAGGGGGAAATTATTCCTATTTTATCTAGTTTCCGGGAAGATCTGATACTTTGGGGTCAGGAAGCCATTTTTCTACAGGACAGTTTAGGCGAAGATCCTGGAGGCTTTTTGTCATCTTCTGACCATGGAACAGGGGCCACTGTGTGTGTGTGTGTGTGTGTGGGAGGTATTTGTGAATTTCCTGCATTGGGCAGGGGGTTGGACTAGATGACCCGGGAGGGACCTTCCGACGCTACGATTTTATACATCCACTCTCCTTGCAGACTGTCGCCACGAAACCACTCTGAAGGTGGCCAAATTCTGCACTTTAAGGAAGGAAGCAGAGGCTTCTAAGCTTTTTCCTAACCCCCTTTTGCATCGTCTAAATTCGTGCTTAATGAAGTGATGGGTTTTTATTTGTTTTAGTTTGTTTCCTTCGTGCTCAGGTTGGGCTTTCAAGCTGGCCGATGCTGGATCATAAGGGATGAAATGAATAAATGAACGTCCTTACCTGAAGACGGAGACTTTGCCTCCCCGCTGGAATACAGTCGGCTCAAGTCACTGCAGAGGGGCTTCACCGCATGAGGGTCTCCGTCTAACGAAAGGTGCGGCATCAACCTATTGGGCAGCCCTGACATGCGGAGATTTAAGGGCCTTTCACCTGGAAGAGATGAGCACCCAGGCGATTTATCCAAAGCCTTCTTAAAGCACACAGCAGCTCTCCCCACTAAAGGCATAGGCCTGATTTATCTCAACGACAGACAGCCTTATGGCTGCCGCCGCCACCTCCCCGTCCTCTCCCCATGTGGACCCGGTGGCCTGATTCATTTCATACCACACCAGCAATGGCAACTGAAACACTTAGCATTGTCAACATGCCTGGAGAAAAATGTCCCATCCCCTTGGTTTATAGTGGAATACACACACACAAAAGTGGAGTACACGGTATGTACAGTACAGTAAAAAAACCCACGTAGAAATTTCTAATTCGCTTTTTTTTTAATTTTTAGTTTTTTAATTTTAGTTTATTTTAAGAACATAAGAACATAAGAGATGCCAATGTTGGATCAGGCCAAAGGCCCATCCAGTCCAACACTCTGTATCACACAGTGGCCAGAAATACCAGGTGCCATCAGGAGGTCCACCAGTGGGGCCAGGACATTAGAAGCCCTCCCACTGTTGACCCCCCCAGATGCCAATGTTGGATCAGGCCAAAGGCCCATCCAGTCCAACACTCTGTATCACACAGTGGCCAGAAATACCAGGTGCCATCAGGAGGTCCACCAGTGGGGCCAGGACATTAGAAGCCATCCCACTGTTGACCCCCCCCCAAGCACCAAGATGACAGAGCATCACTTGCCCCAGAGTCCCTATCTATACCTTGTGGCTAACAGCCACTGATGGACCTCTGCTCCAATTAGTTCTTTAATTGTTCAAATGTGCTCGTGTTCACCACCTCGTGAACCCTGATTGGGTGGAAAGGCGGCACAAATACGGTTTAAGTCAAT
>NW_015167195.1:73814-75553 GCF_001447785.1 Gekko japonicus
GTCTACAATCTCCTTCCCCTCTCTCAGGTGGGGCTGAGAGAGTCCTGTGAGAACCGTGACTGGCCCAAGGTCACCCAGCAGGCCTTATGTGTCTGAAAGTGTCTGACAATCACCTTCCCCTCCTCTCCCCACAAGAGGCACCTTGTGAGGCAGGCGGGGCTGAGAGAATCCTGAGAGAACCGTGACTGGCCCAAGGCCACCCAGCAGGCCTCATGTGTCTCTAAGTGTCTGACAATTGCCTTCCCTTCCTCTCCCCACAAGAGGCACCTTGTGAGGCAGGTGGGGCTGAGAGAGTCCTGAGGGAACCATGACTGGCCCAAGGTCACCCAGCAGGCCTCCTGTGTCTGAAAGTGTCTGACAATCACCTTCCCCTCCTCTCCCCACAAGAGGCACCTTTGTGAGGCAGGTGGGGCTGAGAGAATCCTGAGAGAACCGTGACTGGCCCAAGGTCACCCAGCAGGCCTCATGTGTCTGAAAGTGTCTGACAATCACCTTCCCCTCCTCTCCCCACAAGAGGCACCTTGTGAGGCAGGTGGGGCTGAGAGAATCCTGAGAGAACCGTGACTGGCCCAAGGTCACCCAGCAGGCCTCATGTGTCTCAAAGTGTCTGACAATCGCCTTCCCTTCCTCTCCCCCCAACAGGCACCCTGTGAGGCAGGTGGGGCTGAGATAATCCTGAGAGAACCATGACTGGCTCAAGGTCAACCAGCAGGCCTCATGTGTCTCAAAGTGTCTGACAATCGGCTTCCCTTCCTCTCCCCACAACAGGCACCTTGTGAGGCAAATGGGGCTGAGAGAGTCCTGAGAGAACCGTGACTGACCCAAGGTCACCCAGCAAGCTTCATGTGGAAGAGGAGTGGGGAATCACACCTGGTTCTCCAGGTCGGAGTCCTCCCCTCTTAACCACTATACCACACTGGCTCTCAACACACAGACTTGGGAGTAAGTTGCTCTGTACTAATGGGAGCTTACTTCTGAGTGAATGTATACATGAAAACACACCAACCCTGCTTAGCTTCTAAGATCTGATGAGATCAGGCTAGCCTGATCTTCTAGACCCAACTGAAGCCTCCGGCAATGAGTTCTCAGAGAATTCATGACTTCGGGCCTACGGTGGAATCAAATTGGACAAATCTTCCTTCCTCATATTTTTATGTATGTTGTTATTAAGGCTCCTGGCCTTTGTGACCAGTGAAATTATACCTTGGCTGAACTCATAAGAACAGAAGAGAAGCCAACGCTGGATCAGGCCAATGGCCCATCCAGTCCAACACTCTGTGTCACACAGTGGCCAAAAATACCAGGTGCCCTCAGGAGGTCCACCAGTGGGGCCAGAACACTAGCTCATCAACGAACGTATCCCATCAGCACCATTCTGGATGGCCTGGACATTTTGGAACTTCCTACCTGAAGCAATCCCACCCGAACCCAAGCATATTAACTTCCGAAAAAACACTGCCGAACGTTCCGCTTTTACCCAGGCCTCTAATTACATTTAGCTGTCTTTAATTTACATACAATTTCATTAAGCTGAAAGAGCTTGCTAAATGTTATACTCAGGTGTATGTAATTAAATTCTAATTTTGACACAGGGGAGAGCTGGAGCGAAAGAGGAGGAGGGGGAGAGGATTCTGAGCATGCTATTTTCCCCACGGCAAGTCTGGCGCGCCACCCCCTCCTCCGGCTAGGGTTACCAACCTCAAGGAGGGCCCTGGAGATCTCCCAGAATTGCGACTGAT
>NW_015167196.1:0-14097 GCF_001447785.1 Gekko japonicus
TATGAAACATGAAAAAGTATCATAACTAGTCAAAATACAGTAAGATAATTAATACTTCAACATAAGAAACATAACAAAAGAAAAGAATAACCCCCCCCATTTATACAATGCTTATACTATCATATAATAATGAGTAGATATGTAACAAGAAAAGATTAATGAGTATAACTGCGAGACTATGATTATATGATTTGATTATTAATTTAAATGTCTTTGTAACTCCTCTAACAGCATTATATCTCTTTGTAACTCCTCTGATAGCTTTATCCTATCCAGTCCCTCCTTGAAGCTGTCTATGCTTGTAGCCGCCACCGCCACTTCCTCCGGCACTGAATTCCACGTGTGAATGACTCTTTAGGTGAAGAAGTACTTCCCTTTATCTGTTCCAAGCCAACTGCTCATGAACCTCATTGAGTGCCCACTTCTCCTTTCGATGCCCACCCGCGTCCCTGCCCGTAGCATTTCTTGGAGACAGGATGCTGGGAGAAATTTGACTCTCGACCTTCCCCCCGGCATTGCTCTTCTCACATTCTTATTCCGCTGATGAATTATTCCACTGTTTGCCTTGACAGAATCACGTCTTCGTGAGCAGCCTTCCCAATGGCGTGGGGCCGGCCGCGGTGCTCGAGTTCTGGGTCCAGGCCCTCACCAGCCAACCGGCCTGGCACAAGGAGAGAGCCACGCTGTGCCTGATGGATCATCTGTGCCAGGCAGCCTTTCAGTTCAACCAAGAGGACTGTGTCCAGAAGCTGCTGTATCAGCAGCACAAGGTGTGGGGGCTCCACCCTTTCTCACGGGCAGGTGTTGGATCGGGGGTCCCCAACGTGGTGCCCCCTGATGCCTTTCTTGGTGTTTTTAAAAGTGGATGGGGCCACCTAGGGCTCTTGCCCAGATGGGCTTCTGATTAGAATAAGAAGAGGAGATTGGATTTATACCCCGCCCTTCACTACCCAAAGGAGTCTCAGAGCGCCTGACAAACTCCTTTCCCTTCCCCTCCCCACAACAGGCACCCTGTGAGGTAAAAGAAGAAGAAGGATTGGATTTATACCCCACCCTTCACTACCCAAGGGAGTCTCAGAGCGGCTTACAAACTCCTTTCCCTTGCCCTCCCCACAACAGACACCCTGTGAGGTAAAAGAAGAAGAAGAGGGAGATTGGATTCATACCCCGCCCTTACCTACCCAAAGGAGTCTCAGAGTGGCTTACAAACTCCTTTCCCTTCCACTCCCCACAACAGACACCCTGTGAGGTAAAAGAAGAAGAGGAAGAGATTAGATTTATACCCCGCCCTTCACTACCCAAAGGTGTCTCAGAGCGGCTTACAGCCAGGTGCAAATGGAGGAGTGGGGAATCAAACCCAGTTCTCCCAGATTAGAGTCTGCGCACTTAACCGCTAGACCAAACTAGATTAGGGTTGCCAGTCCCCATTTTGGAGTGGGGGATCCCTCACTTTTGTGGGCTCCTGGCCGGAGCTGGCTGGCAGAAGGAAACACCCCCCCCAACAGCATGTGGAGTGACATGTCTACGTCACCTGGAAGCGATGTATGCACGTTGGTGACGTGGAGTGTTGTGACACTCCGGTTTTTGGGCAAAACTCTGGGGTTTGAGGCCAATTTTATCATAGAGTTTTGCCCCCAAACCAGAGCGTTGCCTCCGACGTGCCTCACCCGCTGGTGTTCCCTCTAAGCTGTGGAGTGCCCCCAAACCAGACGTGCCTGCCTCACCCGGTAGTGTTCCCTCTAAGCTGTGGAGTCTTGTGAGCAAAAATCCCACTTTGTGAGCTGCCTGCATTAAAGTCGTGAGCGAGCGGTTTGGCTGCTGCATAAATGAGTCTGCTCTGGAGCCGTCTTTCCTGAGGGAAGACAGAAACGTGTGAGCCGGAGGCTAAAAAACTGTGAGCTGGCTCACACTAACCCAGCTTAGAGGGAACACTGGTAGTGACGTAGGCGCGGTGCGTGACATCACTTCCAGTGACATCAGCATGTCAGGGGCGACGCTCCCGGCTTCCAGAGCGCCCACCACATCCCCCGCTGGCATCTCAAAAGGGACTTGGCAACCCTGCTTCGATAGGCCACTGGAGACTGGATTGGCTGTGCAGGTTAAAATAACTATTGCTTCACCCCCAGCTGCAGCCATTCTGTATCTGTGCCCAGCACCCTGTGTCAGCATTCCAAAGGGGCCCACGGGCTCAAAACGTCTATTAGATAACATGCTGGGTCAGTAGGTTTTGGAATTGAGCTGCGGTGGCTCAAGGGGTTAAGACGCTGAACTGCAGGCTGTGGAAGGTCGGTAGTTCAGCAGTTCGAGACCCGGGTGCCGCATGACGGAGTGAGCTCCCATCTCTCGTTCCAGCTCCTGCCAACCTAGCCGTTCGAAAGCAAGAAATTGCAAGTAGATAAATAGGGACCACTTTGGTGGGAAGGTAACAGCGGTCCGTGCGCCTCGGTGTTTTGTCATGCCGGCCACATGACCATGGAAACGTCTTCGGACAGCGCCGGCTCTTTGGCTTTGAAACGGAGATGGGCACCGCAACCCTAGAGTCAGATTCGACTGGCTTTCGAGCAAGGGAACCTTTACCTTTTACGTGGTGATAATGCAGTCACCTGCAGTGTTCCCTCTAAGCTGAGTTAGCATGAGCTAGCTCACAGTTTTTAGCCTCTAGCTCACAGATTTTTGTCTCAGCTCAGGAAGGAGGGCTCCAGATCAAATTAATTTATGCAGAAGTCAGATTGCTCACTCACAGCTTGAATGCCCCTAGCTCACAAAGTAGAATTTTTGCTCACAAGACTCCACAGTTTAGAGGGAGCCTTGGTCACCTGTGTTAGGCACATTTAGATATTGGTGGGTTTTCTCTTTTAATTCATTTTGGAGGGATCCGCACTTGGGGAGGGGTTGCGGCTCGGTAGAAGAGCTTCTGCTTTACAAGCAGGAGGTACAGAGTCAATCCGCAGCATCTCTATTTAAAAAGAACTTGGCGGTGGGTGACGTGAAAGACCCTCTGAGAAGACAATGCTGACCTTGATGGACTGGCAGTCTGATTTCTGTATAAGGCAGCTTCAGGTGTGTTCACAGTAAAACGGGGAGCCCAGATTCTTGTCTTCCCTTTCAGAAATGTTATCTGGCTGTGTTTCTAGGAAACAATAATTCACAAAGGCTGTGTCCATAGCATGTCATCTATATTCATGGTTTAAAATAGCTCTTTCCCCCTCTCCTCTCCACTCAAGGACTTAAAAATGCTCTCTGCATTGCTTCAGAAAGTATCCTTTGACATTCATGCATGGAATTTGCAGTTCTGGCTTTGGACTGTGTGGGAAAAAACCTCTCTGAATAACTTTCAGCCAATAGACTGTATCCTTCATCAGTGATCCATAATGGCGCCATTGTTTTCTCACCTGCCCTCTTTCTCTCTCTTATCTAAACCTCCCAGAATGCCTTGGGCTACCACTGTGACAAGGGGCTGCTGTCTTCCTTAGTCAGTTGGATCGTGGCGGGGAACGTTACACCTTCTTTCATCGAGGGAAATGCCAACTCCACGCAGGTAGGGTGGTGCCATAGAGTTGATGCGCTAGAGTGGTCTTTGTGGTTGCTTGCGACCCGCCTTTCCTTGTTTGTTTTTTTTAACGCCCCTTGTTGAATGGAAATGATCAGAAGATGTTTAAAAAAAGAAAAGAAAAAGAAAGTCACCTCGGGAGAGACGGTTTGACGAATTTAGCTCTCAGAAACAATCTGGAGGAAAAGCCACGCGCTATCTAGCCCAGTTCACTGTTCTGCAAAAGGATGTTTTGTTGTAGTTTTTATTTATTCGAATGTAATTTATTTCAGGTATTCTAGCCTGTTGTCTTTACCGTTTTTGCAACGGGAGTCATAAACAGCAAAATTTCAAGTATTTGGTGTTCTCTGTTGGCTTCTGAGGAAGTTTTTGGTTGGGCTAAAAATTAACTTCATATGTAAAGCACCCCCTGAAAATGTCCACGTCGCCATTTCTCGCATCCCATTTTTTCTGCAGTTAGCAGCTGTGCCATCCGAAGGAGCCAGGAAAGATTCTTAAGTGTAAGGATGTGTCGCTGGTGACCAAGACTAAGATAATTCATACCATGGTATTCCCAGTTACTACGTGTGGGTGTGTCGCTGGTGACCAAGACTAAGATAATTCATACCATGGTATTCCCAGTTACTACGTGTGGGTGTGAAAGCTGGACAATGAGGAAAGCTGACAAAGGGAAAGTTGATTCATTCGAAATGTGGCATTGGAGGAGAGCTTTACGGATACCGTGGACCGCCAGAAAGCCAAATAAGTGGGTTCTAGATCAAATCAAGTCTGAGCTTTGCCTAGAAGCTAAAATGACGAAACTGATTCTATCTCACTTGGGTCACATCCAGTGTTCCCTCTAAGCTGAGTTAGTGTGAGTGAGCTCGCAGTTCTTTAGCCTCCAGCTCACACATTTTTGTCTTCGCTCAGGAAGGGGACGGCTCCAGGGCAAACTAATTTACACAGTAGCCAGAGGCTCCCCCCGCATTTTTATTGCAATCGTTTTAATGGCAGTCGCTCACAAAGTAGAATTTTTGCTCATAAGACTCCACAGCTTAGAGGGAGCGTCGGTCACATTGTGAGAAGATGAGAGTGACTTGGAAAGACAACAATGCTAGGACAAGTCAAAGGGAGCAGGGAAAGGGGAAGACACAACAGGAGATGGATTGACTCCGTCAAGGAAACTGCGGCCCTCGGTTTGCAAGACCGGAACCCTGGGCTCTACGTTAGGCTGTTAACGAGAGGACATTGTGGAGGTCGTCGATTCGTAGGGTCGCCATAAGTCGGATGTGATTTGATGGCACTTGACACACACAGAGAGCACTATCGATTTACAGCACAGTTAGAATGAGTCTAGTCCCTTTGGTGAGGTTGACATAACCAGACTCTGTCTGGTTAAGTGTACCTGTCACGGCTCAGGTGGGGTGTCACCTGACGCTGCCACCCCTCTGGATTTAGGTTCCCTTGAGAAGGCCCAGAGCACCCTCCCAAGACCTTCTGAACTCCCTTTTGGCCGAATAACAGGCATGAGGACCAGGCAGAGTGAACAATGAAAATAGTTTAGTTTATAGGCGGTCAAACAACAAGGTGCAGAAATATAACAGTAAGTGGGTGAAAAGAAAAGAAATCAAATGCCCTAACGCGTCTAAATATATACTGTCTGTAGCTCACTATTCCAAGTGACACTAGACTACTCACCCTTCTCTCAGGATGAGGGTTTCTTCCCTGCAGCAGCCTTCCTTCTGGCTCTGCCCTCTGGGAAGAGCAGCTTTTCCTGCTGCTCCCGATCTCTTATTCCAAGCCCTCCTCTTTTCCTATTGGTCAGTTTTGGCTCCAAGACCTCTCAAGGGCTTCTGGGAGTTGTAGGCCTAGCCTCACCTACTGCTAGCCAGGCTCCCTGGGCCTAGTAGGCCTCTGGTGGCACAGCCAAGGTCATGACAGTACCATTGAGCTTGGGGTTCCAGCATCAAGAGACGCTTGTGTTGAGTAGTTATATGACGATGGCATAGATGGCTTCCAAAGAGAACCGACTAGGGACAAAAAGGGGGGGGGGAACTTAACCCGGAAACCTGGGATACAGAACCTAAAAAGGTAAGTCAAGTAGAATAGAGGGCCAACAATAAAAGCTTAATATGTATATTATATAAAAAGATACATGTATTTATTAACAAATACACATATATTTTTATATACTATACGGCCACTGTGTGACACAGAGTATTGGACTGGATGGGCCTTTGGTCTGATCCCACATTGGCATCTCTTATGTTCTTATGAATTTGCACTTCTGGCTTTGGACTGTGTGGGAAAAAACCTCTCTGAATAACTTTCAGCCAATAGACTGTATCCTTCATCAGTGATCCATAATGGCGCCATTGTTTTCTCACCTGCCCTCTTTCTCTCTCTTATCTAAACCTCCCAGAATGCCTTGGGCTACCACTGTGACAAGGGGCTGCTGTCTTCCCTAGTCAGTTGGATCGTGGCGGGAAACGTTACACCTTCTTTCATCGAGGGAAATGCCAACTCCACGCAGGTAGGGTGGTGCCATAGAGTTGATGCGCTAGAGTGGTCTTGCTGTTTGCTTGTGACCCGCCTTTCCTTGTTTTTTTTAATGCCCCTTGTTGAATTGAAATGATCAGAAGATGTAAAAAAAAGAAAAGAAAAAGAAAGTCACCTCGGGAGAGACGGTTTGATGAATTTAGCTCTCAGAAACAATCTGGAGGAAAAGCCATGCGCTATCTAGCCCAGTTCACTGTTCTGCAAAAGGATGTTTTGTTGTAGTTTTTATTTATTCGAATGTAATTGATTTCAGGTATTCTAGCCTGTTGTCTTTACCGTTTTTGCAACGGGAGTCATAAACAGCAAAATTTCAAGTATTTGGTGTTCTCTGTTGGCTTCTGAGGAAGTTTTTGGTTGGGCTAAAAATTAACTTCATATGTAAAGCACCCCCTGAAAATGTCCACATCGCCATTTCTTGCATTTCTTGCATCCCATTTTTTCTGCGGGTAGCAGCCGTGCCATCCGAAGGAGCCAGGAAAGATTCTTAAGTGTAAGGATGTGTCGCTGGTGACCAAGACTAAGATAATTCATACCATGGTATTCCCAGTTACTATGTGTGGGTGTGAAAGCTGGACAATGAGGAAAGCTGACAGAAGGAAAGTTGATTCATTCGAAATGTGGCATTGGAGGAGAGTTTTACGGATACTGTGGACCGCCAGAAAGCCAAATAAGTGGGTTCTATATCAAATCAAGTCTGAGCTCTGCCTAGAAGCTAAAACGACGAAACTGAGTCTATCTCACTTGGGTCGCATCCAGTGTTCCCTCTAAGCTGAGTTAGTGCGAGTGAGCTCGCAGTTCTTTAGCCTCTAGCTCACACATTTTTTTCTTCGCTCAGGAAGGGGACGGCTCCAGGGCAAACTAATTTACACAGTAGCCAGAGGCTCGCTCACAACTTTAATGCCAGTCGCTCACAAGGTAGAATTTTTGCTCACAAGACTCCACAGCTTAGAGGGAGCGTCGGTCACATCGTGAGAAGATGAGAGTGACCGGGAAAGACAACAGTGCTAGGACAAGTCGAAGGGAGCAGGGAAAGAAGACCCAACAGGAGATGGATTGACTCCGTCAAGGAAACTGCGGCCCTCGGTTTGCAAGACCGGAACCCCAGGCTCTACGTTAGGGTGTTAACGAGAGGACATTTTGGAGGTCGTTGATTCGTAGGGTCGGGGATTATATAAAAAGATACATGTATTTATTAACAAATACATGTATCTTTTTATGTACTATACATATTAAGCTTTTATTGTTGGTCCTCTATTCTACTTGACTTATCATTTTCGGTTCTGGATTCCAAAGAGAACCGGCCATGTCCATGGGGTTAGAGGTACATCAGTAGTGACTAGCCACGATGTCTATAAGGACCTTCAGATTCAGAGGCAGTAGACCTTTGAATCCCAGAACCAGGAGGCAACTGTCAGGTAGCTCTGGAATATGGAGAGGTGCACTCCTCTTTCTTCACAGCTCTCTCTGGCTCACCGACTGTTTGCTATCTTATGCTTGACCTTGTAGATGCTACAGCTGCAGTTTACTCGGCTGGGAAAGTTAACGGCTTTTACTTTGCTTGCTTGCTTTGCCCGCGCACGCAAGATGTATCCATTGGCTCCTACTATATGGGGGGGATGTTTGATTTCAGTATAAGTCAGAGGCCCTAGTACTGACGGCCATTCCTGACACAAGCTGTACACGTGTTCTTTAGTACCGGATTCATCAATAAACATCTTCTTATGAAGCCCTGTGTGGTGTGACCTGACTAAGGAGCCTGACAGCAACGTCAGGGGAAAGGCCTCGGCCTCTGTGCCTTGTTTCTTGACCCTTCAGGGCATCTCATAGCCGGTGCATGAAACAGGATGCTAGACTAGAATGACCACTGGTCTGATCCAGAAGCGGAAAGGGCGAGAAGCACCTGATTGGGCAGGATCCAGCAGGACTGCTGTGTATTGAATCTGAAGGGTCACAGTTGCAAGTTTTTGAAAAAGGTTGGATCTTTTATCCCCTCCCACCCGGGTTCAGCTGTTCCTTCTTGCTTAACAGGTTTGGTTCGCGTGGACCGTCCTGAACATGGAGTCCATCTTCGAAGAGGATTCCCAGCTTCGTAGAGTTGTGGAGAAGGAGCTGGTCATCAACTCGTTGACTCCTGATCAGGCTCTGAAGGTAATTCAAAGACAGATGAGCCCCTTAGGTCACTACGATGTGCAAACCAGCATCTCCTGGTGGCCCCTGGCCCCAGGGACGTCCGACTAGCCTCGACGAAGTCCAGGGCTCTCTCGGCCCTGGCCCCTACCTGGTGGAATGAGCTCCCATGTGAGATCAGGGCCCTGCGGGACCTTTTACAGTTCCGCAGGTCCTGTGAGACGGAGCTCTTCCGCCAGGCTTTTAGCTAAGGCAGCAGGTGTCCACACCACACCTTATTGGGCCCTCCCCTCCAGTGACCCAGATCTGAATAATCAGGGGTCATTTCGTAGAAAAAGAGGTTTAGGAGCTCATTAGCATAGCTCATTAGCATAACTTATTTGCATATGCCATGCCCCCTGACATCACCGGGAGTGTGTCAGAAGGCAACACCCACCGCTCAGGCTCCACTGGACTGTTTTGGATTGCTAGCTATTGGGGGGTAGGGAAAACGTGCAGATCTGTCCTCACAGAGGAGGGAGAGCTTGTACCTGAATAAAACTTGGTCTTAAAGGTGCCACTGGACTGTTTTGGACCGGGGGCCGGGGGGGGGGCTCTGCAACTCACCTGGCTGCTTCTTGCTCTGACTGAGGGCTGCTGGGAGCAGGGGGCGGGGCTTGTTGTATGTGCCCTCCCCCTAGGCTCTTTACTGCCGGAGCTCCACTCCTGTGCGCTCCTGCAGGAAATGACCCCTGTGAATAATCATTGGAACCCCAATTTGTGGTAGACCTCATCTGTTGAGGCTGCGGGATACTGGAATTTGCAATCTGTATTTTAATTTTGATGCATTTTAATTGGTTTTAACTGTTATTTGCATCGTTGCCTGGTCTGATGGAACCCGCCCTGAGCCTGCTGTGTGGGGAAGGCGGAATATATATATAAAATGATAAATAAATAAGTGTGCCTTTGTGATGAATGCCTCCTTGGAAGGGAAGGGGGAAAAAAAGCAAAGCTGAAAAGACTTTGCCAGGCAGCTCGGTTAAGGTGGCTTGACAAATTTGAGTCCCGTCCAGCAGTACCTTAAAAACCCAGGAGATTTGGCAGTAGGAGCTTTCAAGAGTCACAGCTCCCTTCGTCAGATACAAGTAGGAATGGAGATCTCTGAACACCCTTCTATGTATTTATTTATTTGTTCAGATTTATACCCTTCTCTCCCAGCCTAGGCAGGCTCAGGACACCTTTTACATAAAATCAGCAAAAACATCTAATAATACGATAAAACATTTAAAACAATATCAAAACTAGTACGTTTCCTTAATAAGGGCTAGTTTCCAGTAATGAAGATCATGATGGCTACCATCGACTCTCTCTCTTCCCATGGCCGGCTCGCAGATCTTCTGTAGATGTCTCCAGGTGTCTTTCCCGGCTGCTAGTACAGGTTGTTAATACACATTCTGGGGCAGCGGGCTTCTTACCCTAGTTGTTAATAGTGGCGGCGGCTCCAAAGGCCCGGCAGAAGAGCTCCGTTTTACAGGCCTTGCGGAACTGTGATTGGTCCCACAGGGCCCTGATCTCCTCTGGGAACTCATTTCCACAGGCTGGGGCTGCCACCGAGAAAGCCAGTCTGTTGTGGGAAGGTTGTTTCCAAAAAGGTAGTCAGCACGCAGAGGTACAAGGCAATCAGCTTGATCAGAGCAGGGCTCTATGCTTTGCATCCTGCCTCTGCATCCCGACTCCCTTCTTTGCAACACCCCTCCCCTCTTCAGACTGGGAGATAAGGGCTCAGAGATCTCCATTCCTACTTGTATCTGACGAAGGGAGCTTTGACTTTTAAAATCGCATGCCCCCCAAAACATGTTGGTCTCTAAGGTGTCACTGGACTGGAATCTTGTTGTCCTACTGCCCGAGAGTCAGTTTGGTGTAGTGGTTAAGTGCGCGGACTCTAATCTGGGAGAACTGGGTTTGATTCCCCACTCCTCCACTTGCAGCTGCTGGATGACCTTGGGCAAGCCATAGTTCTGTCAGAGCTGTCCTTGAAAAAGAGCAGTTTCTCTCAGAGCTCTCTCAGCCCCCCCTACCTCACAGGGTGTCTGTTGTGGGGAAGGGAAGGGAAAGGAGTTTGTAAGCTGCTCTGAGACTCCTTTGGGTAGTGAAGGGCGGGGCATAAATCCAATCTCTTCTTCTTTTACCTCACAGGGTGTCTGTTGTGGGGAGGGGAAGGGAAAGGAGTTTGTAAGCCGCTCTGAGACTCCTTTGGGTAGTGAAGGGCGGGGTATAAATCCAGTCTCTTCTTCTTCTTTTACCTCACAGGGTGTCTGTTGTGGGGAGGGGAAGGGAAAGGAGTTTGTTAGCCGCTCTGAGACACCTTTGGGTAGTGAAGGGCCGGATATATATCCAATCTCCTCCTCCTCCTTTCTGGGTGCATTGACTGCCGTATAAATCCAATCTCTTCTTCTTCTTTTACCTCACAGGGTGTCTGTTGTGGGGAGGGAAAGGGAAAGGAGTTTGTGAGCCGCTCTGAGACTCCTTTGGGTAGTGAAGGGCGGGGTATAAATCCAATCTCCTCCTCCTCCTCTTCTTTTCCAGTAAAGCTTATATGAGAGGAAATCTACTAGCTATAGTGTAAAAGAAATGAGCAAACTAAGAAAACAATGGATAGGATTCAAATCCTGGAAGAACAGCATAAAAACCGCTAAGTAAAAGCCGTTTTAATTGGAAGCCAGCAATTAAGGAATCAATTAGATAAGCTTGAAATGGAAAAGACACAGAAGAATTTAAGCTTCTTAAAACAGGGGCATTTTGAATATGCGAATAAACCTGGAAGATATCCTGGCACCAGTGTTCCCTCTAAGCTGAGTTAGTGTGAGCTAGCTCACAGTTTTTTAGCCTCCGGCTCACCCATTTTTGTCTTGGCTCGGGAAGGATGGCTCCAGAGAAAACTAATCTATGTGGTAGCCAAATCGCTCGCTCACAACTTTAATGCCAGCAGCTCACAAAGTAGAATTTTTGCTCACAAGACTTCACAGCTTAGAGGGAACATTGCGCGGCACACGGTTTAAAAAAATAAAACCGAAAGGGGAGCGATCACGGGAGCAAAGGAAGCTCCCCGCTGGTAAGAAACTTGGTCTCCCATTGTGTGCTGAGCCTCATCTCGTCAGCCACAGCTTGGGGACACACCTGGTCAGGCCTCACCTGGAGTCCTGTGTCCAGTTTTGGGCACCATATTTTAGGAAGGATGTTGACAAGCTCGAGCATATCCAGAAGAGGGCAACCAGGATGGTGAGAGGGTTGGAATCCAAGTCTTACGAGGAAAGGCTGAGTTGGGTCTGTTTAGCCTCAGAAAGAGAAGGCTTAGAGGGGACATGATTGCAGTCTTCAAGTATCTGAAGGGCTGTCATGTCGAAGATGGAGCGGATCTATTCTCTCTTGCTCTGTATTGCAAGACTAGGTCTAATGGGTGGAAATGACAAGGGAGTCAATAACGGCTAAATATCAGGAGAAACTTCCTAACTGGAAGAGTGGTTGAGCAGTGGAACAGTCTGCCTCGGGACGTGGTGGATGTTCCTTCACTGGATCTTTTCAAGCAGAGGCTGGATGACCCTCTTTCGGGTATGTTGTAGGGCTACCTTTCGGCTATGCTCCTGCAGAGTGCAGGGGGTTGGACTAGATGACCTGCAAGGTCCCTTTCAACTCTAACATTCTATGCTTCTATGAGAACAATGGAGTGATAGGATCCTGGGATGGACCTATCACCCAGGAGTGCCTCTGTAAATTGCCTATTGTTGGGAGTGGGTGTGTGATGGGTGTGCTGTTTTACAGGCCTATAAGCAGGGCCCCGGTGCTGCTAGAGTTGTCCTTAGTTCCGAGCTGTAATCACAATAGAACACAAGCTGATTACTAATGCATGTTGAACCCAGTATATTTCATCTCCCGTTTCCAGAAAGCGCAGGCCCAGCTGAAGCTACCCATCGTGCCTTCCCTGCAGCGGCTCCTGATCTATCGCTGGGCGCAGCAGGCCCTGGCCACCCCGGAGGACCATCCCCTCCTGCCCCTCATCTGGCAGAAGTTCTTCCTCCTCTACCTTCATCGCCCGGGGCCGCAGTACGGGTGAGTGCGATGTTGCGGGGCTCAGTCTGTATGCCGGCGACTCGCAAGGGGTGTTTGATGAATCACTGAAATCACAGAGAGCCAGTTTGGTGTAGTGGTTAAGTGCGCGGACTCTAATCTGGGAGAACCGGGTTTGATTCCCCACTCCTCCACTTGCACCTGGCTGGATGACCTCGGGCAAGCCGTAGTTCTGATAAGAGCTGTTCTTGAAAAAGAGCAGTTTCTGTCAAGAGCTCTCTCAGCCCCACCTACCTCACAGGGTGTCTGTTGTGGGGAGGGGAAGGGAAAGGAGTTTGTAAGCCGCTCTGAGACACCTTTGGGTAGTGAAGGGCGGGGTATAAATCCAATCTCTTCTCTTCTTCTTCTTCTTTGCCGACCAGTGCCAGACCTTGGAACGCCTGCTAAATGTACATGCATGACCAAAAAGGGAAGGTCACAACTAATGCTCCCTGTAAGCTGTGGAGTCCTGTGAGCAAAAATTCTACTTTGTGAGCTGCTGGCTTTAAAGTTGTGAAGGAGCCGTTTGGCTGCTGCATAGATTAGTTTTCTCTGGAGCCATCCTTCCTGCGCGAAGACAAAAATGTGTGAGCCAGAGGCTAAAAAACCGTGAGCTCGCTCACACTAACTCAGCTTAGAGGGAACACTGGTCACAGCTACAAGAAACAATTACAAGAAACACAGAAACGCTGCCACACAGAGCGCTGCAAGGTGTAAATATATTAACCCATACAACTGTCACCCTATATTAAAGTAGATAAATATTGTTCAGAGAGTCCTTTTTAAAGAATCGTAAGAAGACGTTGACGGAATTCCCCAGAGTATGCTTCCGTTTTGTACTGTACTACTTCTAACGTGGCCAGGTAAACGTTGTGTCTCAAGGACGGGCATGCTGACAGAGGTGGTAAAGCCTTTACTACCTCTGTCAGCATGCCCGTCCTTGAGAGTTACTAAGTGTCATGGATGAGGACCATCTTGAATACTTTTCTGAATGATTGCAATCCATTATTGCGGTGGCACAGGGGATTTATCCTCTGGTTACAAGTAACATCTGAGCTGAACAGTGCTGCTGTCAGTGCTAGCCTCGCGCTGGTGTGAGCTACCAGCCTTGTCCCCAGCTCGCCGTCCACCCAGCGGTTCAAAAGCTTCAACGAGTAGATAAAATAGGTACCACTCCTTAGAGAGGGTGGGCACACCGAACACCCCCCCCCGGTGGGGGGAGGTGTTAGCCGGCGAATGGAAGGTTCGGCTCGCAAGATCGAAAAGCCTAGAAGATCTCTTCGGCATCAAGAAGCCTGTAATGGACCATTCCAGCCAGGCGGTGGCAGTATGGAGCTGCGACCCGAAGTCCTGGAGAGGAAGCGCTGACGTCACCCAGCCAAGCCAAGCCGAGTGGGAAGAATGCCGTCCGGATCACGTATGAGTTGCAACTGAACAAATCCCCGTTGGCTGCAAAACATGTGCTATGTAAAGATTATATGTGTTGTCCTCCCTTACCCCTATAAAGCATTGGTAGTCCCTTGTGAAATGAGTAACTGTAAATCGCTCAGAGCCAGCAGCTCTGCAAGGATTGAGCGATCAATAACTTAATGAAAAATGATGATGATGATGATGATGATGATGATGATGATGATGATGATGATCTCACCCAGAAGTGACCTCATCGTGTTGACAACGTTGCCTGGCGACACTCTGGTTTTAGGCCAGTTATCATAGAGTTTTGCCCTCAAACCAGAGCATCACATGCAGTGTCCCCGACATGATAACGTCACTTCCAGGACCAGGGGGCTGGCAACCCT
>NW_015167196.1:15180-22061 GCF_001447785.1 Gekko japonicus
TTCCTCAGTGGAACAGGCTTCCTTGGGAGGTGGCGGGCTCTCCTTCTTTGGAGGTTTTCAAGCAGAGGCTAGATGGCCATCTGACAGCCACACTGATTTTGTGAACTTAAGGCAGATTGTGAGAGGGAGGGCAGGAAGGGTTGCCTCAGTGCTTGGTTCTTGTGGCCCTTTCTTACACGCCCAGGGAAATGCCGGTCGCCACTTTGGGGTCAGGAAGCAAATTTTCTCCAGGCTAGTTTGGCCAGAAGATGCCAAATACCTCCAGGATTCCTGGCCAAAGTGGCCTGGAGAAAAATGGCTTCCTGCCCCCAAAATGGTGATCGGCATTTCCCTGGGCATGTAAGAAAGGGCCTTAAAGGTTAGTACCAGAACCTTGAACCTGATCCAGTTGGGGACCCTTGTGTGAGAATTAAGGACTTGCTTCCTTAGGAAATAGGAGAACTTATGAATCTTGCTCTGGGAGAAGGTACCTTTTCAAAAACACATCATGAATAAGTTTCCCCACCAGGTCCAGTTTGAGGGTCGCATCTCCTTTTGCTTGCTTGGCTCGTCCGGGCCGCTCCCGTGCAAGTTCTGCTCACTTCTCCAGGATTTGCAAGGGAAAAACGCCTGGTGAAGTGGAGTTCTGTGTCAGAAAGGCAGGAGAGCAGTACTTAATTTTCAGCAGCCCCTCCTTGTTGCTTGGAAATGACCAGGATTCTGTTTTTAAGGCTACCCGTAGACGGCTGCATCGGGAAAAGGTTTTTCCAAAGTCCCGCTCACCTTAGCCTCCTGAACGACCTCAAGCAGCGATTGATAGAGGCAGCCGACTTCCACCACACGGCCAGCAAAGCTCTCCGGCCCAGGAACACAGAGGAGGGCAGCGAAAGTGCAAGAGAGCAAGGGCGCAGGAAGCCGGACTACCTGACCTCCCCGGAGCTGCACAAGGAGCTGGTCAGGTAATGCCTATCTGCTTGCTTTTGCGAGAAGAGGACCTGTCCTGTGCAGATTCCAGACTGCGATTTCTCTTGGTGTCTCTACGGACATCTCTCTGCAGTGAACTAGGCCTCTAAATTGGGGCGGGCTGGTCTTGGTTAAGTGGGTTGAGGGGTGCACTGACTCCGGGGGTGTCTGGTCCCATGAGGGTGGCCAACTCCAGGTTGGGGTTTGTGGAGGGGAAGGAACCCAGCAGGGATGTGATGTCATAGGAGTCCACCCTACAAAGCAGCTGTTTTCTTCCAGGGGAACTGATGTATGTTGCCTTGAGAATCCCAGAGCCAGGAGGCAACATCGGGGGAAGACCTCGACCACTATGCCCTGTAGTTGGCCCTCCAGAGGAACTGGTTGGCCACTGTGTGGGACAGGATGCTGGAATAGATGGACCACTGGTCTGATCACAGCAGGGCTCTACTTATGTTCTTATGAAGGCCTTGGGCTCCATGCCCTGTTGTTGGCCCTCCAGAGGAACTGGTTGGGTACTGTGTGGGACAGGATGCTGGACTCGATGGACCACTGGTCTGATCCAGCAGGGCTCCTCTTATGTGCTTATAAAGGCCTTGGCCTCTATGTCCTGTTGCTGGACCTCCAGAGGAACTGGTTGGCCCCTGTGTGAGACAGGATGCTGGACTAGGTGGACCAAAGGACTGATCCAGCAGGGCTCTTCTGATGTTCTTATGAAGGCCTCGGTCTCTATGTCCTGTTGTTGGCCATCTCCAGAGGAAGTGGTTGGCCACTCTGTGAGACAAGATGGTGGACTAGAGCACCGTCTTAGATGATTTCAAGAGCCCCGTCCCAGTTTTATGATTGATTGTAGAATCATCCAGTTTTCATGGGCCTTAGGTAGAATGCCGGGGATGGGGGGGAACCGCTGTTGATAGACATAGCCAAAGAGAAACCTTCCAGGTCTGTGCACCCAATCTTCCTTTCTTTGTTTTGCTCTTAGGCTTTTCAACATGTGCGTTCTGTGGCTGGACGAAGAGAGCTTTCAGAAAGGGGACACGTATATCCCCTCCCTGCCCAAGCAGTATGATGCTCACAGGCTCGCCAAAATCATGCAGAACCAGCAGGTGAGGTGGACCGGTTGGGTCACGGCTGCGGGGTTGATGGTTTCAAATGGTTATTCTCTCTCTGGCCCTCTTCCCACCCCCCCTTCCCCAAGTTTTCAAGGCCAATTGAAACATCAGAATTAACATAAGAACATAAGAGATGCCAATGTTGGATCAGGCCAAAGGCCCATCTAGTCCAACACTCTGTGTCACACAGTGGCCAGAAATACCAGGTGCCATCAGGAAGTCCACCAGTGGGGCCAGGACACTAGAAGCCCTCCCACTGTTGCCCCCCCCCCCAAGCACCAAGAAGACAGAGCATCACTTGCCCCAGACTGAGAGTTCCTATCTATACCTTGTGGCTAATGACCACTGATGGACCTCTGCTCCATATGTTTATCCAGTTCCCTCTTGAAGCCGTCCATGCTTGTAGCTGCCACCACCTCCTGTGGCAGTGAATTCCAAGTGCCTTTCACTCTTTGGGTGAAGAAGTACTTCCTTTTATCCGTTCTAACCCGACCGCTCAGCAATTTCATGGAGTGCCCACGAGTTCTTGTATTGTGAGAAAGGGAGAAAAGTACCTCTTTCTCTACCTGCTTATTCCCATGCATAATCTTATAAACCTCTATCATGTCACCCCTCAGTCGTCGTTTCTGCAAGCTAAAGAGCCCCAAGCACTTTAACCTTTCCTCACAGGGAAAGTGTTCCAACCCTTCCATCATTCGAGTTGCCCTTTTCTGCACTTTTTCCAAGTAAGTAACAAGTAAGTGTTGTGTCATCGATTGAACAATTCAACAGTGAATAGTTTGTGCGCGTGCAGGTCTTCGTTCCTCACAGATGCCCAGTGTGCATCTAACCCGGGGCTGTTCAAGGGAAGGAAAACTAACTGAAATAAGTCTTTGAAGCTCTTGGAGCTTATGAAGAAGAAAAATCCATCCGGTCTTGTCTTCAGGGTAAAGTAGAAGAGATGTTTGGAAAGGAAATCGAGCCAGAGCTCACATGCTGTTTTCCATTTGGGCTTTGAACAGTCTGGGTGCACTCCCCGAGTGATTTCTGAAGCAGTAGAAAATGGCAAGAGTCCAGCAGCGCCTTAAAGACTAACCGCATTTGTGGCACGGTATGAATGATAAAAGGAAGTACTTCTTCACCCATAGAGTGATTAACACTTGGAATTCACTGCCACGGGAAGTGGTGGCGGCTACAAGCATGGATGGCTTCAAAAGGGAATTAGATAAGCATATGGAGCAGAGGTCCATCAGTGGCCATTAGCCACAAGGTATAGATAGGGGCTCTGGGGCAAGTGATGCTCTGTCTTCTTGGTGCTTGGGGGGGTGTCAACAGTGGGAGGGCTTCTAATGTCCTGGCCCCACTGGTGGACCTCCTGATGGCACCTGGTATTTTTGGCCACTGTGTGACACAGAGTGTTGGGCTGGATGGGCCTTTGGCCTGATCCAACATTGACATGTCTTATGTTCTTATGAATTTTTGTGAGTCACTGCTCACTTCTTCAGATACCTGAGGAAGCCGGGCAGTGGCTCCCGAAGGGTCATACCCTTGGGCTGCGGTCACACACACTAAATAACCCACTTTCAATCCACTTTCCAACTGGATTTTGCCAGTTCACACAGTAAACTCCAGTTGGAAAGTAAATAAATAAATTAGTGTGACTGCAGCCTTGCTCTTTTCTGCTGCTACAGACAGACTTAACACGGCGACCCATCTTGAGGAATCTGAAGGAGTTGTCTTGTTGGGATGGAGATGCAGGGCGGGTTTTGGTACCTTTGGAAAAGGGGATTGGGGAGTGGAGGGAAAGGAAGAATGTGCTTAAAATGCGTTTCAGGTGGGTAGCCATGTTGGTCTGCAGTAGAAGAGCACTATTCGAATCCAGTACCACCTTAGAGACCAGCATGAATTCCAGGGTATAAGCTTTTGCGCGTCAAAGCTCCCTTCGTCAGATAACTGACGGAAGGCGCTTTGACTCTCAAAAGGTGGTGCCCTGGAAATCTTGCTGGTCTCTAAGGTGGTACTGGATTCGAATTGTGCTCTTAAAAGGTCTGTTCTTTCAGAACTTAGTCTGCAAACTAAGTTAGACTCTCTTTAGTGTGTGCAAAAGGCTGATACCTGCAGTGCAGGGCCCTCCAAGCAGATTGGGAATGCAGTGCAGGAGGGCATGCAAGCATGAAAGGCTACCACTCCCCACCCCCCTCCCATGCGACAGCCCTCATCCAAACTTGGGGACCTGCGAGAGAGCCATTAGAAGATCTAGTGTCACCTCTGTTAGCATCGTGCCTCTTTTTGGTCTTTATGGTCTTGTTTGAAATGGTGGGGGGAGTGTGGAGCTGGGGGGAGTGTTAGGGAAAGGGAGTTGGGGTGGGACTGTGGCTCTGTGGTAGAGCCTCTGCTTGGGATGCAGAAGGCCCCCGGTTCAGTCCCCAGCATCCTTAAAAGGATCAGGTGGGTAGCAATGTGAAAGACTGGGGTTGGACTAGGTGACCCTGGAGGTCTCTTCCAACTCTATGACTCTGTGATCTCTGCCTGAGACCCTGGAAAGCTAGAGGCCGTGGTGGCTCAGAGGTTAAGACACTGAGCTGCAGACCGCAAGGTCGGTAGTTCAACAGTTTGAGACCCGAGTGCCGCGTGACGGAGTGAGTTCCCGTCTCTGGCTCCAGCTCCTGCCAACCTAGCAGTTCAGAAGCAAGACATTGCAAGTACATAAATAGGTACTGCTTCGGTGGGAAGGTAACAGCGTTCCGTGCGCTTCGTTGTTTAGTCATGCCTGCCACATGACTACGGAAACGTCTTCAGACAGCGCTGGCTCTTCGGCTTGGGAACAGAGATGAGCACCGCTCCCTAGAGTAGGATATGACTGGCTTTTGAGCAAAGGAAACCTTTACCTTTTATAGATGGAACACTCTGTCTGGGGCAGTGATGCTGTGTATTCTTGCTGCTTGGGGGATAACAGTGGGAGGGCTTCTGGAGTTCTGGCCCTGCTGGTGGACCTCCTGATGGCACCTGGTCTTTGGCCACCGCATGACACAGAGTGTTGGACTAGATGGGCGATTGGCCTGACCCAACACGGCTTCTCTTATGTCCTGTGGTGTGGAAGATGCTCCCGCTGCATATTCCGCTGGTCTATGCCGCAGCTTTCCCCTGGTGCAGTTGTCCAGTCAGATCAGTTGTCCTCACGGTTCACAAGAGTTTGCTCATCCGTATTTTGTCCTCTGTCCCGCCTTAGGATTTATGGATGGAATTTGTCAACGTGGAGCGCATCCAGCACGAGTTTGAGGAAGCGATAAACCTCTGGCTTCAGGTCAGGGTAGAATCGCACGCCTCTCCAAGTACCTTGTCGGCGCAAGTAGACTTCACTAACCCTTTGATGGGTATGTTCAAAGACACATTGTCAGTTCCTTTGGTGTGTGCTTGAAGCGTGCAGGGAAAAGCTTCAGAAAAGCAGGCTCAGAGGGGTGTGTCTTGGCCTGAATCCGGCTCTCTGTCCACATTGGCACTTGCACTTGAGAGCCAGTTTGGTGTCGTGGTTAAGTGCGCGGCCGCGGACTCTAATCTGGGAGAACCGGGTTTGATTCCCCACTCCTTGAGGTAGAGAAAAGCAGGGTATAAAACCCCACCCCTCTTCTCTTTCAGCCAAAGAGAGAATCATCAGCAATCTGCAGAAGTACGACGCGCCCCAGCCTTCTCTCCCCCTCCAGCCGATGAAAGCCCCCGTGCCCGTGATTCCTCCTTCCAGCCTAACGAACCAGAACGAAGCCAAAGAGCTGGTTCGTGCCAACCTCAGCATCTTACAGCACCATGCCAAGTAAGGGGGCAACGCTCTGTTTTGTCCTGGTGGACTCGATTCTGCACCCAGCATCCAATCTCTGATCGCAGCCGCTGGGAGAATTCCAAGTGTTTGAGGAGACTGCGAGTTGGGGCGCATTTTATGGTGGCGGATGCATCCTTTTTTTCTTTTTCTTTTTTTTACTCCTTCAGAACGGCCGCGATCCGAGAATCCCAGCAAGTCGCTTTTAACGGCGAGATACTGGACACTTTGCCAAAGCTTTACACCAACAGAGAAGATCAAGTGGTCCTTCACCTGGAGTGCCGGGGCAGTTCTGGGAAACCTTGCCAAGGAGCAGCCCTTGTAACCATTCAGGTTAGAACAGAAACCCCTTCCCACTGCCCCCAGCCCCTCTTGGGGGCGTTTAGCCCCCCCCTGCGATTTCCAGGAACTTAAAATCCTGTCTGTTTGTCTTCTTTCCTCCTCTCTTCCTCTCTCTCTTCCCCTTCCTCCCTTCCACCCATCATAGAATCACACAGAGTCGGAAGGGGCCGTACAGGCCACCTAGTCCAACTCCCCTGCTCAGTGCAGCATCAGCATCCCTGACAAGTCTTTGTCCAGCCGCTGCTTGAAGACTGCCAGTGAAGGGGAGCTCACCACCTCCCCAGGCAGCTGATGCCACTGTGGCACAACTCTGACTGTCAAAACGTTTTCCCTAAGATCCAGCCAATACCCTCCCGCCCTTCATTTAAACCCGTCCCGTGATTGTGACTCCTCTCCTCTGCTGCCAACAGGAACAGCTCCCTGCCCTCCTCTAATTTTATTATTTATTTATTTCACTTTTACCCCGCCCTCCCTGCCAGGCAGGCTCAGGGCGGCTTCCAAAAACTGACAAGCAGTATACATTCACAATAAAAATACAAGACATCAGTTAAAACACAACCAGTCTAAGTGACAGGCCTTCAAACATTTAAAGATTCCATCCTTCCTTCCTTCCTTCCTTCCTTCCTTCCTTCCTTCCTTCCTTCCTTCCTTCCTTCCTTCCTCCCTTCCTTCCTCCCTCCCTCCCTCCCTCCCTCCCT
>NW_015167196.1:22311-41949 GCF_001447785.1 Gekko japonicus
GACTTCATAAGAAGATAACTGTTTATTGGTAGATCCAGAACTAGAGACACGTGTGCAGCTTGTGTCAGGAATGGGCGCAAATACGAGGACCTCTGACTTATACTAGAATCAAACGTCCCGCCTGTAAGCATGATGGATACATCTTGCGCGCGCGGGCAAAGCAAGCAGGCAAAGCAAAAGCTGTTAACTTTCCCAGCCGAGTAAAACTGCAGCTGGAGCATCTACAAGGTCAAGTATAAGATAGCAAACAGTTGGTGAGCCAGGGAGAGCTGAGACAGAAAACGGGAGGGCACCCCTGCACATTCCAGACCTATGACAGGGCTACCTGACAAGTGTGCAGACTCTAATTTTGCATCATATAATGTGTCATGTTAATCCTTCTGCTTTGCTTCAGTTGTGGGTTTTTTAAAAAATTCTGGTTGGATCTACAACCCTAATTCTATTGCATTGTTTATTGAATGTCTCATCCCGTTGACTGTATGGACTCATTCTGTGTAATGCACCTTGAGTCCAAGTGAGAAAGGTGGACTATAAATAATGTAATAAAAAGGAGACAATCTTATCTCAAAATAATTTAAGGGAGGATTTCCCCTTATTTTGCCTGCCTTCCTTCCTTCCTTCCTTCCTTCCTTCCTTCCTTCCTTCCTTCCTTCCTTCCGGTCTCAAAGCCTCAAGCGGAGACTCATTCTAGGTCAAAGTGGATGATGGCAGGCGAATGCTGCTGCTCTCAGTATGCGTGTAAGAAATCTGGACACAGCCGGGACTTCTCAGTAGTGGGCCCCCTAGCCTTGTGGAGTGTCCCACCTGCATAGGTCAGGCTTAGCCAGCATTTAGGCCTTAGTAATTAAATGTGACTATTCATTTAACCTCTCGGTTTTGAGCAGTGCCACATCAGAATTGGCTCAAACCAGGCTAAACAATCATCTTAAAATCATTTTCTACGCGTTGTAATGTTTTTTTGGGGGGGAAATTTGCAACAGCCAAAGGAACCTCTGAATCCACCCCTGCCAAAAGTCTCCCCAGCTTCTCTCCCACGGATGTCTAGCATTTAGGAGAGCTTCTCTGGTTGTTCTCTTTAGGGAGCGCCTTTTGTTAACTGGTGACCAGTGTCCTGCACTTGTCACGGCCCTAGGCCTATAGTAGAGCGGCCTGTAGGCCCTGGGGAGGCCTATATTAAAGTAGCTACCAGGCCTACATTTCCCAGACACCTTCCGGGCCGTGTGATTGGTAAATGGGTATTTGGAGGGAAAATGTGGGCCAATCAGGGGTAAGCGGGTTGTGCCTGGGAAGATGGCTCACTCCTAGGAAGCAGGGCTGGGAGAGGCTGCTGCAGACGGAGGGATCAGGGTGGCCAGCTCCAGGCTTATTTTATTTAATTTAGTTAGTAGACTTTTACCCCACCCTCCCGGCAAAGCTGGCTCAGGGCGGCTCACAGCAATACGGAACAATACAATGTCAATATAAGTTATAAAATCCATTAAACTCACAAATTCTAAAACCATACATATCATCTATGTATCTAATAGCCAACATGCCCCCTCTGTGCGGATATCTAAATCCACACGTCAGGAGGACATGGAGGGTAAACAGGTTTTCCTGCACACTCGGGGCACTCCCCAGGTGTGCAGAAAAATCTGAAATGTTGAAATAACTATACAGGGGATACTTAACACTCCCCCCCCAAAAAAAAGCACAACAGCTTTTTCTGCTCATGCACAGAGAATGGACTTACTGAAGATGAGGAGCCTTCTCTCCCCCTCCCTTCCTCTCCTTGGAAAGCAACTGTTTTGAGCACATGACTGGCTTTGAGCACATGACTGAGAGCCAGTTTGGTGTAGTGGTTAAGTGTGTGGACTCTAATCTGGGAGAACCAGGTTTGATTCCCCCACTCCTCCACTAGCACCTGGCTGGATGACCTTGGGCAAGCCGTAGCTCTGATAAGAGCTGTTCTTGAAAAAGAGCAGTTCCTGTCAGAGCTCTCTCAGCCCCACCTACCTCACAGGGTGCCTGTTGTGGGGAGGGGAAGGGAAAGGAGTTTGTAAGCCGCTCTGAGACACCTTTGAGTAGTGAAGGGCGGGGTATAAATCCAATCTCCTCCTCTTCTTTTTTTCCTAGCAACAAGGCCTTTGCAGGCTTTTCTGCTCTTGGGAAGCCGGGAATGAAGAGCGATGGAAAACCGCGGGTGGCTTTGTGGCTGAGCCTGCATCTGGCTCAGCCTCCCAGGCAATGCCCACCGCTGCCAGGCTCGAAGTTAGCAGAAAAGAAGGAGGGGAGAAAGAAAGAAGGGGGGGGGATTGGCTTGGGGGAGAGAGAAAGACGGGGGTATTTGCTCAGCAGGGAGAGAGAGAGAGAGACAAAGAAAGGAGGATCGACTTGGTGGAGGGGTGGAAAGCCCACTCCCCCACTTGCACCTGCTGATGTGACCTTGGGTCAGTCACAAGCTCTGGCACAGCTGTCCTTGAAAAACAACGGTTCCTGTCAGAGCTCTCTCAGCCCCACCTACCTCACAGGGTGCCTGTTGTGGGGAGGGGAAGGGAAAGGAGTTTGTAAGCCGCTCTGAGACACCTTTGAGTAGTGAAGGGCGGGGTATAAATCCAATCTCCTCCTCTTCTTTTTTTCCTAGCAACAAGGCCTTTGCAGGCTTTTCTGCTCTTGGGAAGCCGGGAATGAAGAGCGATGGAAAACCGCGGGTGGCTTTGTGGCTGAGCCTGCATCTGGCTCAGCCTCCCAGGCACTGCCCACCGCCGCCAGGCTCGAAGTTAGCAGAAAAAAAGGAGGGGAGAAAGAAAGAAGGGGGGGGATTGGCTTGGGGGAGAGAGAAAGATGGGGGTATTTGCTCGGCAGGGAGAGAGAGAGATAGACAAAGAAAGGAGGATCGACTTGGTGGAGGGTTGGAAAGAAAAAGGAGGGGTTAGCTTGGGCAGAGAAAGAAAGGGGGAGAGGAGGGAAAGGGAAGGAAGCCAAGGTGGGGGGGGAATGCCCCCTCCCCACCAAAAAAACTGGGTTTTTCCCCCCGAGCTTAAAAATTTCTGGAAATTTTACATCTCTAACTGTGTGTAGCCCTGGGAAAAGCAGTTCCTAAATGCTCAGATCCATAAAGCACCTGGGCTTTGTAATTGATTTGTTTGTAACTGATCGTCTCTTTCCCACCCCAGTTTGAAGGGAAGTATAAAAACGAAGCCGTCGGCCAGCACCTCCACGCCCTGAAGAGAGAAGTGAAGCTGCTGCAGGCGGAAGCCACGAAGCCCCCTTCTCCAGGTGTCGTGGAAGCTGCGGTGCACTTGGAGAACTTCATCACGTAAGCGTCTGTCTAGAAGCATAGAATAGAACCAGAGAATCACGGAGTTGGGAGGGGCCATAGAGGCCATCTAGTCCCACCCCCTGCTCAATGCAGGGTAAGCCTAGAGCATCCCTGACAAGTGTTTGTCCAGCCGCTGCTTGAAGACTGCCAGGGAGGGGGAGCTCACCACCTCCCCAGGCAGCTGATTCCACTGTGGCACAACTCTTACTGTAACAAAAGTTTTCCCTAAGATTCAGCCGTTGCTTTCCTTCCCTTCATTTAAACCCATCCTAGCGAGTCCTCTCCTCCGCTGCCAGCAGCCCTCCTCAAAGTGACAGCCCTTCAAATAGAATCACAGAACCACAGAGTTGGAAGGTGCCATAGAGGCCATCCAGTCCAACCCCCTGCCCAATGCAGAAGGCTTGCTGTGAGATGTTGGCTTGTTTGTCCTTTTTTGAATTCTGGGAGGGGGGGCGTTGGGGAATTTGGATACCCGGTTTGGCGACTCTAAGTGGAGGGACCCCAGGGCCCTGGACAAGGTTCTTTGCATGCCCTGAAGCCTCATGCTTAGGGTTGCCAGCTTCGGGTTGGGACCAGTGTTCCCCCTGAGCTGAATTAGTATGAGCTAGCTCACACTTTTTAGCTTCCGGCTCACACATTTTTGCCTTCGCTCAGGAAGGAGGGCTCCAGAGCAAACTCACTTATGCAGTCGCCAAATGGCTCACTCACAACTTTAATGCCAGTAGCTCACAGAGTTTTGCTCACAAGACTCCACAGCTTAGAGGGAGCCTTGGTTGGGACATACCTGGAGATTTTGAGGATGGATCTTGGGAAGGCAGGGGGACGTCAAAACGCTATGAGTCCGTAGAGTCTACCCTCCAAACCGGCCAGTTTTCTCCAGGGGAACTTTGTCGTCTGGAGATCAATTGTAATAGCGGGAGATCTCCAGGTGCCACCTGGAAGTTGGTGATCCTACCCTCCCCCCCAAGCTGTTCTGGTCAGAGGATTCCCTGGAACCTCATCCTACAAGCACAAAATACTGCGGTAGCAGGAAAAAACACCACCCTGTGCATGTGAGTTCCTGCAATAACACGTGCAAGCAAAATGTATGTATTCCTCCAAAACATTTCTATGCCACGTTCCCGCCAAATAGGGTCCCCAAAGTTGGTGTATGGTCAAACTTTAAAACGTTTCAGCGTTAAAAAAGCATTTAGAATACAGTGTCTGTACCACAAATCAGTAAAACCAGGAAAATTCTTGTTTGTTCTTTTAAAGAGAGAATCTGTCCCAGATGGTGCATTATTGTCTGCTTCAGGGCTTTTTTTGGTAGAGAAAGGCCAGCAGGAACTCATTAGCATAATAGGCCACACCCAACAGCTGAAACACATTAGCATATTAGGCCAAACCCCCGACAGTGCAGCCCATTAGCATATTAGGCCACACCCCAATGCCTTCCCTTGGCTTGCTCGGGTGCCCCACAGCTGCAGGGAGCCCGGGCAAGCCAGCCCTTGGACAGGCTGGGGAAGACACGGGGAGGCATTTAAATGCTTCCCTGATCCTTCCAGGCCCCCCCCCGGTCCACCTGCCTCGGAGGTGCCAGGGGGGGGGGTTCCCTCTCCAGGCCTTCCCTCTGTAGCCAGGCACGCTTTTGGCTGTAGTGGGCGTGGCCAACTCTGAAGCCAGCCGGAACTCCGTTCCTGTGCCTTCCTGCCCCAAAATAGCCCTGGTCTGCTTCTACATTTGAAATAATGTATTCTTACGAGTACATCTGATTTTTCTTGTTGTTGTATGTAACAACTCATAGTATTGGATAAACCTGACGAATCTATATTTTCCTCTAACCTTCCCTTTTTTAAATCACTTTTTTGAGAAAACAAGAAAACAAAACCAAAAAACCCAGTTAAAAACGACAATTCAGTAAAAACATATAAACACACCTAGCGCCAAATACAGGGAGGAGCTAAATTGCAGTTACTGTTATTGTTTTCTCTTGTGTTTTGGGGCTCTTTAGATCATGGTTGCTATAATTCTTTTTTTTTGGAGGGGCGTCCGGTCTCAGTCGACTTACGCTGACCCCGTAGGGTTTTGAAGGCAAGAGCCGAGCAGAGGTTGTTTGCCACTGCCTGCCCCTGCATTGCACCCCTGGACTTCCTTAGCGGTCTCCCATCCAAATACTAACCGGGGCCGACCCTGCTTAGCTTCCGAGATCTGAGGAGATCAGGCTACCCTGGGCCATCCACGTTAGGGCAATTCCTTTAGCGAGTCATATATAAATACTGAATGTGTCTAACTCACTTCTATTAATGTGGATACAGCACTGTTCTGCACTTTCTCTGTGGGCAACCTCAAGGAGACCGAGTCTGCTTTGAAGAGTGTTTAGAAAGGTCTCCTTCACAGTTTTGTTTCCCAGGCCCTTGCTAATCTATCCCCCCCCCCCCCTCCTCACCCCCGGCTGCCGTTTTCCCACAGAGCTTTAATCAACCTCTACAAGCTGCAGCCTGTGCCAGGGATTCACAGAGTCGGGATCAGTCTGTTTTTTGCAGTGGTGGGCTTTGTGAGCGACGAAACGCAGCGCCATCCCCCCACAAGGCAGTTCTTCAGCTCCTGCATCGAGATCCTTGGCCAAGTAAGTCGATTTGGGGTGGGAGTGTGTGTGGTTTGCAGTCCAACATCCTGTCTCACACTGGGGCCATAATTGTTTTCAACAAAGGACCCAGCAACAAGATATCAGTACAAAATTAACATATTGCTGAACAAGTTCTTTACAACAGGGCATAGAGTCCGAGGCCTTCATAAGAACACAAGAAGGGCCCTGCTGGATCAGACCAGTGGTCCATCCAGTCCAGCACCATGTCTCACAATGGGGCCAACCAGTTCCTCTGGAAGGCCAACAACAGGGCATAGAGTCCGAGGCCTTCATAAGAACACAAGAAGGGCCCTGCTGGATCAGACCAGTGGTCCATCCAGTCCAGCACCATGTCTCACAATGGGGCCAACCAGTTCCTCTGGAAGGCCAACAACAGGGCATAGAGTCCGAGGCCTTCATAAGAACACAAGAAGGGCCCTGCTGGATCAGACCAGTGGTCCATCCAGTCCAGCACCATGTCTCACAATGGGGCCAACCAGTTCCTCTGGAAGGCCAACAACAGGGCATAGAGTCCGAGGCCTTCATAAGAACATAAGAAGAGTCCTGCTGTATCAGACCAGTGGTCCATCTAGTCCAGCATCCTGTCTCACACAGGGGCCAACCAGGAGGGCCAATAGCAGGGCATAGAGGTCGAGGCCTTCCCCTAATGTTGTTTCCTGACACTAGTACTCAGAGTTCTGACTGCCTCTGAACGTGGAGGTTCCCTTTAGTGACCATGGCAAGTAGCTGCTGGTAGACCTGCCCTCCATGAATCTGTCTGATCTCCTGGTTCGATTCTTCTCTGCTCCCCAGTTAAATTCCCTTTTCTCCAGAATCTTGATTCCCCCCCCCCTTCCTATATTTTCCCCTTTATTCTTTCTGAAACCCCAGATGAGGCAGAGGTCATAGCCGGTGTTCCCTCTAAGCTGAATTGGTGTGGGCTAGCTCAGGGTTTTTTAGCCTCCAGCTCACAGATTTTTGTCTCAATACAGGAAGGAGGGCTCCAGAGCAAACTGATTTTATGCAGTAGACAAATTGCTCACTCACAACTTTAATGCCAGTAGCTCACAAAGCAGATTTTTTTTACTTACAGGATGCCACAGCTTAGAGGAAGCATGGGTCATAGCCACAAATTTCTCATCCACTAGGGTAAAACCACTGGTTTCAAGCCAGTATCTTTCGTGTGAAAAGGGCAGCCAGTCTCACAGAGAATGTAGTTCCAGGTCAGTAGGACTGCTGAGTACCTAAATCCACAGAGACATAGAATCCCAGAGTTGGGAGGGGCCATACAGACCACCTAGTCCAACTCCCTGCCCAATGCAGGACCAGCCTCAAGCATCTCTGACAAATATTGGTCCAGCCTCTTCTTGAAAGCTGCCAGTGAACGGGGAGCTCACCACCTTCTCTAGGCAGCTGATCCCACCTTTGAACCACTCTGACCGTGAAAAAGCTTTTCCTAATATCCAGCCGATACCTTTCTGCATGTGATTGCAACCTGTTGCTTCGGTCCCTCTTCTCTGCTGCTAACTGCACCAGCTCCCTGCCCTCCTCCAAATGACAGCCTTTCAGATATCTAAAGAGAGCAATCATGTTCCCCCTCAACCTCCTCTTCTCCAGATGAAACATTCCCAGGGGCCCTCAGCCTTTCCTCGTAGAGCTCGGTCTCCAGACCCCCGATCATCCTCGTCGCTCTCTTCTGCACCCTCTCGATTTTGCCCACATCCTTTTTGAAGCGAGGCCTCCAGAACTGCACACAGTACTCCCAAGTGCGGCCTGACCAAGGTATACAGGGGGGCGATGACCTCCTGCGATTTCGACCATGAGAACAAACCCTATAATAAGATGGAGCTGGGTCAACTGGCCCTCTCTTGCAGCAAATGTCTGCTGCTTAGCTTTCCAAATGCACCTGAGCTCTCACAGGGGAATGGGAAGGCCAAGCGGAACCGCGGGAGCCGTGCAGCACCTCTGGCAAATGAGACACTCTCTCCTCCACGTGTCCCTTCCCAGGTCTTTGTGGCGGGAACCAAATCGGAATGCCGGCCCCTCCTGCGGACCATTCTGAAGAACCGGAGGCTCTGCACCCTCCTCTCGCCTTACTTCACTCCTGTCGCCTCCCCGGAGGAGTTCGTGGACCTTTACGAGCAAGTGGTCTCCTTCCTCAGCGACGACAACAGCGACGTCATCTTCATGCTGCTCACCAAGGCAAGGGGGGGTCCTCAGCACTCCCTAGTAGCCAGTTCGATGTAGTGGTTAAGACCTCAAACTCTAGTCTGGGAGAACCAGGTTTGATACCCCACTCCTCCACATGCAGCTGCTGGTGTGACCTTGGGCCAGTCACAAGTTCTTTCAGAGCTGTTCTCTTGAGAGCAGTCCTCGAAAGAGCTCTCTCAGCCCCACTAACCTCACAGATTGTCTGTTGTGGGGAAGGGAAAGGAGATTGTAAGCCGCTCTGAGACTCTTTCCAGTATTGAAGGGCAGTGTATAAATCCAGTCTTCTTCTCCTCCTCCTCCTCCTCCTCTTCCTCCTCCTCCTTTGTGACTGTAGTGCTGAACCAAGGTTAATGCTGATAAAGGAAATTTGCATGGAAGGAAAAGAACACAAATATATCCTGTGGTTGTAATAGCATTATGACAACAATTTAAAAGAACAAATCACAACCGGTGTTCCCTCTAAGCTGAGTTAGCATGAGCTAGCTCACAGTTTTTTAGCCTCCAGCTGACACATTTTTGTCTTAGCTCAGGAAGGACGGCTCCAGAGCAAACTAACTTATGCAGTAGCCAAATTGCTCACAACTTTAATGCCAGTAGCTCACAAGACTCCACTGGCTTAGAGGTAGCATACATTTCTAATGGATTAGATAATCAAAATATTACAGTGGAATTTGAACAGACGTTTTGTCCCACATATAACGTTCTCAAAAGCAAAAAAAGTTACTCTTCCTTCCAATATTCTTTATATATACATGCAAATTAAGTATTAGAGTCCATTAATAACAGATAGGAATCTTCTGTTTTTAGATGCTGATGTGTTTTCTAGATAATTTCCACGTTCTGAGGAAAAACCTCCTTCTAAGCAGATTCCATAATTCTAAAACTGCAAAGAATATAAAATAAATTATATACAGTATCGTGAAACGCAGTACAAAAAAAACTCAGGGTGCCAAAGGTCCTTCAGTGTCAGTCTTGTCTACTCAGACTGGCAGGGGCTCTCCAGGGTCTCAGGTGGAGGTCTTTCCCATCACCTGCTGCCTGGTCCTTTTAATCGGAGATGCTGAACCTGGGACCTTCTGCATGCCAAGCAGAGGCTCTTCCGCTGAACCACTGGGAACATGCCAGCTCAGTGGCCTGCTCCCAGTCTCTCAGCTGGGAGTAAGAAATCGGGGATGATGCGGCTGCACCCGGTCCTCCTTTATATGCTAGGCAGAAATCCTTATAAACCCACAGCGAACATCCATACTATTGAGTCCTCTGCTCAGCCTTCCTATGCTTGGTTTTGGGTTTCCCCCATCTTCTCTGAGTCCTTCTGATTTTGACATTCCCCACAACCACAACCCCTTGGGCCAATGCTGTTTCCCCCCCTCCTGCTCCTCTAGTTTGATCTCCCGCAGTGGTTGCACAGCTCGAAGCCCCCTCTGTCGGCGCGCACCCGGCTGCTGGAGTCCATCCACGTGGCGCTCAAGACCTGCGGCTTCGAGCCCGAGGAAGACGTCTCGATGCCTTACAATCTCTTCTGCAAGCACTGGGCCTGCCTCCTCCGGTATCAGTTCCCCGACCACTACAGCACTTTCCTCAGGCTGCTGATGCAGAGTAAGTCCCCAAAGGCCTTTGGTCTCGCTGCTGAGCTGTCCTTCAGCCAGCGTCTGGCACAATTTCCAAGCAACAAAGTTGTAGCATTTCCAGTGGTGATGTGATGCAACTTTCAGATGCAACTTTCTGCTGAAAACAGTTGCTTTTGGAAAACAAAAGCCATGTGCTGCGATGATGAGGGTGGTGATGAGGGTGAGGGTGATGAAGAGGGTGAGGGTGATAAGGGGGTGAGGGTGAGGGTGAGGAAGGTGAGGGTGGTGGTTGTGATGATAGTGGTGAGGGTGGTGAGGATGGTGAGGGTGGTGATGGGGGTGGTGAGGAGGAAGGTGGTGAGGGTGAGGTGATGTTGGGGAGGGTGATGAAGGTGGTGAGGGTGGTGAAGGTGATGGTGAGGGTGGTTGTGATGATAGTGGTGAGGAGGGCAAGGGTGGTGATGATGGTGGTGAGGGGGATGAGGATGAAGGTGGTGAGGGTGAGGTGATGTTGGTGAGGGAGTGGTGAAGGTTAGGGTGGTGATGAGGGTGAGGGTGGTGGAGGTGAGGGTGGTGAGGGTGGTGAGGGGGATGAGGATGAAGGGGGTGACGTGATGAGGGTGAGGGTGGTGGAGGTGGTGATGGTTAGGGTTGTGATGAGGTTAAGGGTGGTGAAGGTGAGGGTGATGAGGATGAAGGGGGTGAGGGTGATGAGGGTGATGGTGAGGGTGGTGATTGTGAGGATAGTGGTGAGGGCAAGGGTGGAGGGGGATGAGGATGAAGGTGGTGAGGGTGAGGTGATGTTGGTGAGGGAGTGGTGAAGGTTAGGGTGGTGATGAGGGTGAGGGTGGTGGAGGTGAGGGTGGTGAGGGTGGTGAGGGGGATGAGGATGAAGGGGGTGACGTGATGAGGGTGAGGGTGGTGGAGGTGAGGGTGGTGAGGGGGATGACGATGACGGGTGAGGATGAAGGGGGTGAGGGTGATGATGAGGGTGGTGATTGTGATGATAGTGGTGAGGAGGGCAAGGGTGGTGATGATGGTGGGGGTGGTGAGGGTGGTGAGGATGAAGGTGGTGAGGGTGAGGTGATGTTGGTGAGGGGTGGTGAAGGTTAGGGTGGTGAGGAGGGTGAGGGTGGTGAAGGTGAGGATGGTGAGGATGAAGGGGGTGAGGGTGAGGGTGGTGAAGGTGAGGGTGGTGAGGGGGATGAGGGTGAAGATGGTGAGGTTGATGGTGGTGATGATAAGAACATAAGGGAAGCCAATGTTGGATCAGGCCGATGATGATGATGATTTTGGACAAACCAAAATAACACCCCCAAATTACATGAGTTTCGAAACTCTTCTTCAGGCTCGATTCGAGTCCAGTAGCACCTTAGAGACCAACAGGATTTTCAGGCCAGGAGCTTTCAAGGGTCACAGCTCCCTTCACCAGACTCTTGTGAAAGCTCATATGCCAAAAGTCTTGTTGGCCTCTGAGGTGCCAACTGGACTCGAATGCAGCTGTTGTACTGCTTACCAACACGGCTGCCTCTGAAACTATCTTCTTCAGGCTGTATGTTGGAGGGAGGAGGGGGGAAAGATGTCTCGGGGCCTGATTCATTTATTTATTTTGTTAGACTTTTGTCCCGCCCTCCCCGCAGTGTAGGCTAAGGGCAGGTTCGGAGGCCATGTAACTGGATCCCGTGTTGAATGCCTCGGGGGTTTTCGGTAGGTTGGGTGGTTTTCTGCCTCTCTCCAAACTACTAGAACTCAAGGTTGTCCAATGAAGCTGATGGGCAGTAGGTTCAGGAGAGACAAAAAGGGAGTGATTAAAATGTGGAATTTGCTGCCAGAGGATGTAGCGATGGCCGCAGGAATAAACAGCTTTAAAAGGGGACTACATAGAGTTGGCCTTTGTCCACCACTGCAGCACACTGAGTTGGCAGTTTCATTGATCTATCCACTTCGACCTTCCTCCCAAGATCTTTTTCCATCTCTGTCTCAGCAAAGTTCTGAGCCTGTACTTGGAAGTTGGGATTTCTTGTCATCAGGGGTCATTTCGTAGAAAAAGAGGTGCAGGAGCTCATTAGCATAACTTATTAGCATAACTTATTTGCATATGCCACACACACCCCTGGCATCACCGGAAGTGTGTCAGAAGGCAACACCCACCGCTCAGGCTCCACTGGACTGTTTTGGATTGCTTGCTATTGGGGGGGGGACGCGCAGATCTGCCCTCACAGTGGGCACCTTTTACCTGAAGGTGGGCGGGGGGGGGCTCTGCAACTTACCTGGCTGCTTCTTGCTCCTCATGGCCTGACTGAGGGCTGCTGGGAGCAGGAGGCGGGGCTTGTTGTATGTGCCCGCCCCCTGGCCTCCTTACTGCCGGAGCTCCGCTCCTGTGCGCTCCCACAGGAAATAACCCCTGCTTGTCATTGTGTTGGGATTTTCCGTTTATCGTGTGGGATCAGAGTGTGTAATACTGATCCCCAGTCATAGTATCAGATGTTCTGTAGTTCTATGGCTGTACTTGATGGGATCCAGCATTAAAACGATCCGTTTGGGGGTGTGTGTCTGTGTTTGCCTGCAGGTTCCTCGGATCAGCTCCTGTGCCCCGACTGCTGGAAGGTGTCCCTCAAAGCCCTGGGTTGCTACCCCCCAGCAGCCAACAATGGCGCCGGGAAAGAGGAGTCCACGGAAAACGTAGCGTTGCAGGCCTCTGCGGAGACACTCCTGTCAACAGAACAGGTGGCCCTTGATCAGCCCATGTTGTTGCACTGTCTGCATCTTGAGGATTAGTCTGTTGGTTGTCGCTGACGGTCCGATAACCTGGGCTCTCTGGAGGATATCCGGCCTTGTTTGGTGCGGTGGTGAAGTGCGCGGACTCTAATCTGGGAGAACCGGGTCTGATTCCCCACTCTTCCACTTGCACCTGCTGGATGACCTTGGGCAAGCCGTAGTTCTGATAAGAGCTGTACTTGAAAAAGAGCAGTTTCTGTCAAGAGCTCTCACAGCCCCGCCTACCTCACAGGGTGTCTGTTGTGGGGAGGGGGAGGGAAAGGAGTTTGTAAGCCGCTTTGAGGCTCCTTTGGGTAGTGATGGGCGGGGGATAAATCCAGTCTCTTCTTCTTCTTTTACTTCACAGGGTATCTGTTGTGGGGAGGGGAAGGGAAAGGAGTTTGTCAGCCACTCTGAGACTCCTTCGGGTAGTGAAGGGCGGGATATAAATCTAATCTTCTTTTACCTCACAGGGTGTCTGTTGTGGGGAAAGGGAGGGAAAGGAGTTTGTAAGCCACTCTGAGACTCCTTCGGGTAGTGAAGGGCGGGATATAAATCCAATCTCTTCTTCTTCTTCTTTTTACCTCACAGGGTGTCTGTTGTGGGGAGGGGGAGAGAAAGGAGTTTGTAAGCCGCTCTGAGACTCCTTTGGGTAGTGAAGGGCGGGGTATAAATCCAATCTCTTCCTCTTCTTCTTCTACCTCACAGGGTGTCTGTTGTGGGGAGGGGAAGGGAAAGGGGTTTGTCAGCCGCTCTGACACTCCTTTGGGTAGTGAAGGGCAGGGTATAAATCCAATCTCTTCTTCTTCTTCTTTAACCTCACAGGGTGTCTGTTGTGGGGAGGGGAAGGGAAAGGAGTTTGTAAGCCACTCTGAGACTCTTTTGGGTAGTGAAGGGCGGGGTATAAATCCCGTCTCTTCTTCTTACGCTGCCTCTGAGCCCCCATTGGCTGGAATGGCGGACCTCCGTCCACAGGCTTTGCCTCCCCCGAACGTGTGCCATTCCAGACGTCTCCTCTTCTCCCCGCAGGTGGTGGAGACCATAGAATGGCTCTCCAACTACTTCCTCAAGCTGCGCTTGTCCTCGCGAGACTTCCAGACCTTTGGCTTGTTCTCAAAGTGGGCCCCCTACATCGGCCAGGTGAAGCGCTTCGTGGAGTATCTCATCAAGCGGCTCATTGACTCCGAAGCCACCAAGTTGGCACGGGAGGCGGTGGGCAGTGACGCTGTCCTGGCAGGTAAGGCAACACCGGAAGAAAACATGTTTTGCATGCAGAAGGTGTAGAGTTCACTCCCTGATCTCTTCACTTAAAAGGAGCTCAGGCAGAAGGGCTGGGAATGGAGATCTTGTGCCTGACATATTTTTGTTTTTCAGCTCTGCAGTCTTTGCATTCGGTCGTCACCCAGCTCTTCACTCCATGGATCCTGGTTTTACAGCAGGAAGATGCAAGGTACTGGGAGACAGATGAGCTCACCAGAGTCTGTGGCTGATTATTAATGTACCGTTTCTGCTTTTAGAAAATGTCTGTGCCATCTTTCTGGATCACCTGCCTGAGGCTGCGTATAAAACAAAAAGAACATTAGACAAAACATAAAGCACCATGAGAGTCATTAAGAATTAGTAAAGTGTTTTTAAAAAGCCCAGGCACTGAGCTGTTCAAAACGAGCCGTGTAAAAGAGTTGTCAGGCTAAAAACAGATTGCACAAATTTTTTTAAAAAGTCAACCCCTTAATTAGAAGCAAGGTTTTTGCCTTGTGCTTAGAAGAGAATAGGTTGGGTTGGCACCAGGAGAGCCTCAAGGGGGGAGGGTGTTCCAGAGGTGGCGATGCCACCACCAAGAAGATCCAGTCTGGTCACCACCTGTCCTACCTGTGTGAGGGGGTTGGGACGGAAGGAAATGCAGAGATCAGGCCTTGTGAGGAAGATCATAGAATCATAGAACGTTAGAGTCGGAAGGGACCTTGGCGGGTCATCTAGTCCAACCCCCTGCACTCTGCCACAGAACAGCCGAAAGATAGCCCTACATACCTACAACATACCCGAAAGATGGTCGTCCAGCCTCTGCTTGAAAACGTCCAGCGAAGGAGCATCCACCACCTCCCAAGGCAGACTGTTCCACAGCTCAACCACTCTTACAGTTAGGAAGTTTAGCAAAGGCTGGTTTGGTATACATCTATTTTACATTAAGAACATACTCATAGAATGTTAGAGTTGGCAGGGACCTTGCAGGTCATCTAGTCCAACCCCCTGCACTCTGGAGGAGCATAGCTGAAAGATAGCCCTGCATACCTACAACATACCCAAAAGATAGTCGTCCAGCCTCTGCTTGAAAACGTCCAGTGAAGGAGCATCCACCACCTCCTGAGGCAGACTGTTCCACTGCTCAACCACTCTTACCGTTTGGAAGTTTAGTGAGGGCTGGTTTGGTATACATCTATTTTACATTAAGAACATACTCATAGAATGTTAGAGTTGGAAGGGACCTTGCAGGTCATCTAGTCCAACCCCCTGCACTCTGGAGGAGCATAGCTGAAAGATAGCCCTGCATACCTACAACATACCCAAAAGATAGTCGTCCAGCCTCTGCTTGAAAACGTCCAGTGAAGGAGCATCCACCACCTCCTGAGGCAGACTGTTCCACTGCTCAACCACTCTTACCGTTTGAACGAGCAAGTATGGGAGGAGGAAGAGGAAGCAGAAGACAAGTGTTTGCTGAGAGATCAGAAACCGGTTTTGTTTTAAAACAAGCAGATGTGCAATTGCAAGAGTTCATTTTTGAGAATGTATGTTAATGTTCAAGAGCAGTGTGGTGTAATGATTAAAGTGTCAGACTAAGATCTAGGGAGACCCAGGTTTGAATCCTCACGTGCCCTGGAAGCTCGCCGGGTGACCTCGAGCCAGTCCGTACCCTCATTCTGACCTACCTCACAGGGTTGTTGTGAGAATAAAACAAAGGGGAGGAGAATGACGTAAGTCACTTTGGGTCCCCGTTGGGGTGACAGGGGGGAGGGATATAAGTAAAGCAAATTATCATCTACTCTTAAGAACAGAAGTTCCTGTGTTTGGTGGAGACTTTGGACAGCCACTTTCCATCTGTTTTGGACCTGAGCCAGGGGCTCCATAGGTTCTCAGAAATTCCCAAAGAAATGATCCAAGAGATCTGGGTTTACTTACAAGGAGACCTTTAATAACACAACAGAGTTAACAGAAGATGCAGGCTGAGCTTCTATCAGCTGGCCTCGAGCGTGCACACATGCAGTGAAGCTTAGCCAAACCCTGAGACCAAGTGCATAACTAAAAGGAAGCATCTTACACCCTAAGTGCTGGCAGCCAGTCAAAGGATCGTTAATTAAGCTATCCCAACCACTTGGATGAGCCAGGCTGACTTGCACCTGGCTTCCCGGGGAAGAATCAACCCAGGCTTGGAAGATAAGCCCTGCTGACAAGCTTGAGAGAGAGATCAAGATCTGGTACCCAGGCCTGCGGCTAACCAAGCTGCCAACTTTGCTCTCATATAGATCCTAGCAACAACATCAGTGGGACCCAGCAACATCAGCCATGTCATCTCAAGGTTCCTACTCCTGCTCATCCTCCAATGTGATTTATGCCATCACGTGTCAGCAGTGCCCTTCCACCCTCTACATTGGACAAACAGTCCAGTCCCTATGACAAAGAATAAATTGACATAAGTGGAGAGCCAGTTTGGTGTATTTTAACCTTCCAGGACATTCAATTGCTGACCTGAAAGTAGCAGTTCTCTTACAAAGGGATTTCAAAGGGAGATTAGAAAGAGAGACTGCTGAATTGCAACTGACAACAAAGGTCAAGACAGTGTATCCACCTGGACTGAATCAAGACCTAGGTTTCCTGTCGCATTACCAATGCTGATTTCTCCATACCTACTACCTCCCTGCATATCATGCCTAATCCAATCACACCTATTGTCATTTGCCTGCTAATGTCATTTGGCATCTGAAATCACTCCACTTTCCAATATATAAGACAGACAGACGCACATTCTAGTGAGCAGTGACTCACGAAAGCTCATACGCCACATATGTTGTTAGTCTTGAATGTGCTACTGGGATATGTAAGACAGACAGACGCACATTCTAGTGACTCACGAAAGCTCATACGCCATATATGTTGTTAGTCTTGAATGTGCTACTGGACTCTTGCTCTTAAGCACACGAGAGAGAGAGAGAGATTTCTCTTGGGAGCGGTTGACACCATCCTCTCACAAGACTCAGGGCAACTAAGCACCAGCAGATAACAAAGATGGAGTCACCCAGGCCATGCAACATCTGAGCAGTCAGTGCTGAGCTCGAGGGACCAACGGTCTGACTCCTTCTAAGGCAGATTCATGTATTCGTATTGGTTTGCTCCGAAGTTCTCAGCAGGGCCCAGGAAGGCAAGTAGAACGGGGCTTTATTCTCAAATCTTATTCCTTTTCTTTTTCTGTCTCTTTCTTTAGCGAACAGCCCTGCTATCCGTGGCTGGAAAGTGACACTCCCATGGCTTCCCATATGGTGCAGTTATATGCAGACAGCATCGGAGTCCTACATGGGAGTTTCAAAGGTCAGGAAACACCCCCCCACCATTAAGAACCGTGAACAGAATTTCTTTTTTTCCCTTTTTTTAACTTCTATTGATATAACAAGGGAATTACAAATTATGCAACATTTGATCAGAATATGATTACACACACAAACGTAACAAGTGCTGCAACAGGTATGTCAAAACACACGCTTATGCATTAGATATATTTCTTTTATTGCAGAATAGTCAACTTAGATTTTGAAGTAAAAGTAAATGGCACGGTATGTGCTGTGATTGTAATATTATGTTTTGGACCTTGTGGGGCGAGGGATTTCAAACAAGTCGGTAAGGAAAAAAGGAGAGGTGTGAGAGATACGTGAGATGTTAGTAGTAGTGAGGAAGAAAAGTAATATTAAAGTCGAAGCCGTTGACGGCATGCTTGATTTGAAGGCGGTATAGCTGCTGTTGTTTTTTAAATAATTTTTTTTTATTTTAGTTTTACAGCGCACAGCAATAACTAAAACACAAATGAGCTGAGAAATAAATAAACTTAAACAGAAAAATATATAACACATTGGTTAATGGAATATAGACCAGTTATTATTAAAGTTTTAACCAGTCAAGTTTATATCATATGTAGCACATCATAGTATTTACTTGGAACCCGAACAATTGTGGATGAATCTTTATTGAAGATATATTCTAAAAAGGGATACCATTTTAACTGGAAATCACATTTGCCGATCTGATTAGTAAAAGTAGAAACCTTGTCTGAAATTTTGTCCATGGAATATAGCTCCCATAGTTTATTGTATTGAAAATGACTGGCAAAAAATATGGTCCTCTCCTTCTGTTACCTCCAAATCTCTGAATATACAACTGCAAGCCTACAATATATTAACAAGATGGTACCTTACACCTGCTAAATTACACAATATCACAAAAATTTAGCAGCTTGTTGGAGGTCCTGTGGGGGCTATGGATCTTTTATGTATATCTTGATCAAGAACATGAGTGATGAATGGAAACCATTTCTTGGAGAAGTTTGTTTGTCTGGGGGTAGATATCCAATTGGTGTAGTCTGAACAGAATTTCTCAGGTCTCTGTGGGCTTTGCTATTGAAATCCCCCTGGAATTGATAACCTGGAATATACCTGGTTTTATGTGTTCTTAAGTTTCTGCTGACTGTTTTGTCCCAAGCACTTTTTGGGTTCCTTGGTCAGAGGAGAAGGGGTGGGGTGGGGGAGAGATTCCCCCCCTCCTCAGCCCGGATGACGCTACTGTGCTTGGCAGAAACCATTTTCTTTCTTGTATTCTTGTACGAGCTAGTTTGGTGTAGTGCGAGCCAGTTTGGTGTAGTGGTTAAGTGCACGGACTCTAATCTGGGAGAACTGGGTTTGATTCCCCACTCCTCCCTTGCACCTGTTGGATGACCTTGGGAAAGCCATAGTTCTGATAAGAGCTGTTCTTGAAAAAAGAGCAGTTTCTGTCAAGAGCTCTCTCAGCCCCGCCTACCTCCCAGGGTGTCTGTTGTGGGGAGGGGAAGGGAAGGGAGTTTGTAAGCTGCTCTGAGACACCTTTGGGTAATGAAGGGTGGGGTATAAATCCAGTCTCTTCCTCTTCTTCTTTTACCTCACAGGGTGTCTGTGGTGGGGAGGGGAAGGGAAAGGTGTTTATAAGTTACTCTGAGACACCTTTGGGTAGTGAAGGGTGGGATATAAATCCAATCTCTTCTTCTTCTTCTTTTACCTCACAGGGTGTCTGTTGTGGGGAGGGGAAGGGAAAGGAGTTCGTAAGCTGGTCTGAGACACCTGTGGGTAGTGAAGAGCAGGGTATAAATCCCATCTCTTCTCTCTATTTCCACCTCGCCCCATTCTGGCAGATTTTACACCTGTACTGAAGAAGTTGAAGTTGCTTTTGTCTGCATAAATTTGGTGGAGAAGGAAGCTCAATACTTTCCCACCCTTATGCCTTCTTTCCTGGTATTCTGAGCTTGGCAAGACACTGGCATTTGGTGGTGGAAGCCAGAAAATCTTGCTGCAGGCCATCCCAGAATCTAAAGTAAAAGTAGCCAGAGAGATCGGGGGATTGGTAAATGAAAAATAAACAACCGTGATATAATTACGAAAAGTCTACTCAATCTTTCAAGTGTTTGATAACTATTATGCATTTCTGTGAAATCACATGGATGTAAATAGCCTTCACAATGAGAATAGTCCAATGACATAAAGAGCCAGTTTGGTGTAGTGGTTAAGAGCGGTGAATCTGGAGAGCCGGGTTTGATTCTCCACTCCTCCATGTGCAGCCAGCTGGGCGACCTTGGGTCCGTCACAGTTCTCTCAGAGCTGTTCTCTCAAGAGCAGTTCTCTCAGAACTCTCTCAGCCCCTCCTACCTCCCAGGGTGTCTGTTGTAGGGAGGGGAAGGGAAAGGAGATTGTAAACTGTTCTGAGACTCCTTCGGGTAGTGTCAGAGTTCTCTCAGCCCCACCCACCTCACAGGGTGCCTGTTGTGGGGAGGGAAAGGGAAAGGAGTTAGTAAGCTGCTCTGAAACTCCTTTGGGTAGTGAAGGGCGGGGTATAAATCCAATCTCCTCCTCCTCCTCCTCCTCCTCTTCTTCTTCTTCTTCCTCTTCTTCTTCTTCCTCTTCTTCCTCTTC
>NW_015167196.1:42313-46913 GCF_001447785.1 Gekko japonicus
ATCTCTTCTTTCTATTCCCACCTCGCCCCATTCTGGCAGATTTTACACCTGTACTGAAGAAGTTGAAGTTGCTTTTGTCTGCATAAATTTGGTGGAGAAGGAAGCTCAATACTTTCCCACCCTTATGCCTTCTTTCCTGGTATTCTGAGCTTGGCAAGACACTGGCATTTGGTGTTGGAAGCCAGAAAATCTTGCTGTAGGCCATCCCAGAATCTAAAGTAAAAGTAGCCAAAGAGATCGGGGGATTGGTAAATGAAAAATAAACAACCGTGATATAATTACGAAAAGTCTACTCAATCTTTCAAGTGTTTGATAACTATTATGCATTTCTGTGAAATCACATGGATGTAAATAGCCTTCACAATGAGAATAGTCCAATGACATAAAGAGCCAGTTTGGTGTAGTGGTTAAGAGCGGTGAATCTGGAGAGCCGGGTTTGATTCTCCACTCCTCCATGTGCAGCCAGCTGGGCGACCTTGGGTCCGTCACAGTTCTCTCAGAGCTGTTCTCTCAAGAGCAGTTCTCTCAGAACTCTCTCAGCCCCTCCTACCTCCCAGGGTGTCTGTTGTAGGGAGGGGAAGGGAAAGGAGATTGTAAACTGTTCTGAGACTCCTTCGTGTAGTGCAGGGCGGGGTCTAAATCCAATCCCTTCTTCAAATGTGATGTCCCCCCCCTCAGATTGTGGTTGTGTCAGCTAGCTGCCATGCTTTCATTGTTTACCTTCATCCCCGACCCTTGCGCACGCGCGCATGCTTGCTTTGCTTTGCTGCCGTGGGTAACTTAAGGGAGGCTCGCTTTCATCCATGAGAACTGGCTCAGCCAGACAGCGCTATCAGCGCAACCTTGACGAGAAGGGAGGGCTTGAGTTCCATTATCGCTGTGAATAATTCTGCTCTCAGGGGGTGGGGAGAGTCTCCCATTCATGATGTAATGTCCTCCCGGGAGAATCCCCGCGCGAGTGCTTGAAGTTCATTTGCTTAGCTAGTTGAAGCATCAGAGTATATGTAGCGAGTCCCGTACGCTAATCGATAGTCCTAACAATGTACCTGTAGCACTTGACAACAGACCAGTATGCCAATAAAGCATAACTTTTCCTGAAGAGTGTGTTTGGACCTGCTTGCTGTTGATCATGACAGGTTGAGATTCTCACATCGCTTAATGCTGCATCCCATACTTGTCAGAATTTTTATTTTCAGCCCCTCTCCTAATAATCCATAGCATAGCGTTTGCCTTTTTTGCTGCTGCAGCACCCTGGGGTGACACTTCCATTGAGCTATCTACTGTGACCCCAAGGTCTTTATCCCTCTCACTTTAAGCAAGTTCAGACCCCCGTTCACCTATACTTGAAGCTGGGATTTTTTTTGTCCCAACGTGTATCACCTGAACTGAACTGCCAAGGCTGAGCTTCATTCGCTGCATTGCATGTCGCTCTCTCAGTTTGTGGCGTGGGAATTCTGACGAACTGGTCGACTGTGGCAATAGAGCCATTATAGTGTTCTTGTGGTCTAACTACCAAACAGTGACCAATTGAACTCCATTTGGCACCTTGCCGCCCACTCACTCAGTTTGTGGAGGCCCTCTTGGAACTCTTCACAGTCAGCCTTTGGTTTTCACCCTCCTGAATAGAATCACAGAGTTGGAAGGGACCTCCAGGGTAATCTAGTCTAACCCCCTTGCACAATGCAGGAAATTCACAAATACCTCCCCCCCCACACACACCACACACCCAGTGACCCGTGCTCCATGCCCAGAAAGATGACAAAAAACCTCCAGGATCTCCAGCCAAACTGGCCTGGAGAAAATAAATGCTTCCTAACCCCAATGCGGCAATCAGTATTTCCCTGGGCGTGTAAGAAAGGGCCACGAGAAGTAAGCACTGATGCAAGAAGAAGAAGAAGAAGAGGAGGAGGGGGGGAGGAGAGGGGAGGAGGAGGAGGAGGAGGAGATTGGATTTATACCCCGCCCTTCACTCAGAGTCTCAGAGCGGCTTACAAACTCCTGTCCCTTCCCCTCCCCACAACAGACACCCTGTGAAGCAGGTGGGGCTGAGAGAGCTCTTTCAAGAACTGCTCTTTCAAGAGCAGCTCTGACAGAACTATGGCTTGCCCAAGGTTATCCAGCAGCTGCAAGTGGAGGAGTGGGGAATCAAAGCCGGTTCTCCCATATTAGAGTCCACACACTTAACCACTATACCAAACTGGCTTCCTGCCACTACACCAAACCCTTCCCGCCCTCCCTCTGATGAGCTGCCTATAATATTATGTTATCTGCAAACTTGGGCACTACCCAACTCATCTCTGGTTGCAGGTCATTTGTGCATAAGTTAATTAATTTGTGCCCCAGTACCAATCCTTGTGGGACCCCACTGCTTACCTCCCTCCATTTGTCCCTCACCTGCTCTTTCCTTTTCCTCTAGATAAGCTGCTGCCCAGCCACCGGGGGGCGCTCTGGCTCCACCTGATGCATTATTGCCGGACCTGCACGGCCCCCAAGATGCCGGAGCACATCCTCTACGCCCTCCACACCGAGTTTGGTCGCCTTCCTTGGAAAGAGATGCACCCCGACCATCAGCTGATGGAAGAGTTCTTTAAAGTAAGAGGCAGGTGTTTGTTTGCAAGGCTGTCGAATGGAGAGAGTGAGGTGAAGAACTGGGCCATGGCTCCGTGGGCGAGCTTCTGCTTTGGGTGTGCAGAGGGTCCCCGGCTCAATCCCCATCATCTCCAGTTAAAAGGACCAGGCAGGAGGTGGTGTGAAAGACCTCAGCCTGAGACCCTGGAGAACTGTAAAGAGGAGCTGTGGCTCAGTGGCAGAGCCTCTGCCTGGCATGCAGAAGGTGTCCGGTTCAATCCCCATCATCTCCAGTTAAAAGGACCAGGCAGGAGGTGGTGTGAAAGACCTCAGCCTGAGACCTTGGAGAACTGTAAAGAGGGGTTGTGGCTCAGCGGCAGAGCATCTGCCAGGCATGCAGAAGGTTAAGAGCAGCGGACTCTAATCCCAGGTAAAAGGACCAGGCAGTAGGTGATGTAAAAGACCTCTGCCTGAGACCCTGGAGAGAATCTGAGTAGACAGTACTGACCTTAATAGACCAGTGGTCTGATCCAGTATAAGGCAGCACCATCCGTCCTGTTCATCTGGTTCTCTTTCAGGCACCATTCAAAGTGCTTGTTAGTTTCTAAATCTTAAAACGGCTCAGAGAGAGAGAGAGAGATCCCCCCACAGGGTTTGATTCCCCTGTGGGGAGGGTCTGTGGCTCAGTGGAAGAACTTCTCATTGGCATGCAGAAGGTCCCAGGTTAAAAGGACCAGGTAGGGGGTGATGGGAAAGGCCTCTGCCTGAGACCCTGGAGAGCCGCTGCCGGTCAGAGTAGACAATTCTGAAGTTGGTGGACCATGAGTCTGATTCAGTATGAGAGCCAGTTTGGTGTAGTGGTTAAGAGCAGCGGACTCTAATCTGGAGAACCGGGTTTGATCCCCCACTCCTCCACATGCAGCTGCTGGGTGACCTTGGGTCAGTCAAAGTTCTGTCAGAGCTGTTCTCTCGGGAGCAGTTTTCTCAGAGCACTCCTAGCACCACCTACATCCCGGGGTGTCTGTTGTGGGGAGGGGAAGGGAAAGGAGTTTGTAAGCCACTCTGAGACTCACAAGTGAGGGGGGGTATAAATCCAACCTCCTCTTCTTCTATAAGGCAGCTTTATGTGTTCTGTTGGGATCGCAGAACTCCACCAAGGGAGGGTTTTTTTTTTAGCAATATCACCCGTGCATTATGAATGCAAAGAAAAACATTTTTCGTTGATATTTCTCTCCCCCTTTCCCCCCCAGCTATTTTTAATATTTTTAATTTGAGAGCCAGTTTGGTGTAGTGGTTAAGTGTGCGGACTCTAATCTGGGAGAACTGGGTTTGATTCCCCACTCCTCCACTTGCACCTGGCTGGATGACCTTGGGCAAGCCATAGTTCTTCTGATAAGAGCTGTCCTTGAAAAAGAGCAGTTTCTGTCAGAGCTCTCTCACCCCCCCCCACCTCACAGGGTGTCTGTTGTGGGGAGGGGAAGGGAAAGGAGTCTGTAAGCCGCTCTGAGACACCTTTGGGTAGTGAAGGGCGGGGTATAAATCCAATCTACTCCTCCTCCTCCTCTTCTTTGGATTTGAGGTGGCTTACAAAATTTAAAATCTAGAAAAGCAGACCTCCACCCCAATTAAAGCGGTTCTCTCCTACCGCATGACTCATTAAAAGTCAAGCTTCGTGTCCTCGGAGAATGTTGTCAGATACTCCTCGCTTGAGGCTGCACTGTATTTATTTACTTACTTCATTCATACCCCACCATTCTATACACTGGGGACTCAAAGGGCCTTATGCAGTTCTCCTTCCCTCCATTTTGTCTTCACAACAGCCCTGTGAGGAAAGTCAGGCTTGAGAGTTTGTGAGTGTGGCGTTCAGGGTAATGTTAGCAGAATGCAGGGGGAAGATTTCATCAGGAAAACGTTTACATTAGAGATTAGTCTGTGAAAATCACTTTTAATCCTTCCTTCCTTCCTTCCTTCCTTCCTTCCTTCCTTCCTTCCTTCCTTCCTTCCTTCCTTCCTTCCTCCCTCCCTCCCTCCC
>NW_015167196.1:47084-52504 GCF_001447785.1 Gekko japonicus
AGGAAAACGTTTACATTAGAGATTAGTCTGTGAAAATCACTTTTAATCCTTCCTTCCTTCCTTCCTTCCTTCCTTCCTTCCTTCCTTCCCTAGATTGAAAGAGGCAGTCCCAAAAGCTGTTTCCTCTTCCTGGGCTCGGTTTTGTGTGAAGTCAACTGGGTGAGCGTCCTCTCGAACGCCTGGCATCCCAGCCCGCCTCCGGAGACCCACAACATGATCGTGTGCCTGCTCTACATGGTGGTCTTGCTGGCGAAGGAGCAGCAGCTGGTAACCAAAGAGGTACGATCCCAAACTGGAGCGGAATTCTCCCCTCCCCCGACTTCCCTCAACATTGGGTGATAGTGGTGCAATTGTACCTAGACTCGGGAGGGGCTGTGGCTCAGTGATAGAGCATCTGCTCGGCATGCAGAAGGACCCAGGTTCAATCCCCGGCATCTCCAGTTAAAAAGACCAGGCAGGAGGTGATGAGAAAAACCTCCGCCTGAGACCCTGGAGAGCTGTAAAGAGGGTCTGTGGCTCAGTGGCAGAGCCTCTGCCTGGCATGCAGAAGGTCCCCGGTTCAATCCCCGGCATCTCCAGTTAAAAAGACCAGGCAGGAGGTGATGAGAAAGACCTCTGCCTAAAACCGTGGAGAGCAGCTGCCAGTCTGAGTAGACAATAGTGACCTGATTCAGTAAAGTATCATGTGTGACTCCCATCAAAGGATTTCAGGCTTCTTCTGTGATACAAGAATTTCTGACCCACAGACTTCCGTGCCTGGCTGCGAGGTACGTGTTGGTGGTGGTGCAATTGTCCCTAGGCTTGGGAGGAGCAATGGCTCACTGGCAGAGCCTCTGCTCGGCATGCAGAAGGTCCCAGGTTCAATCTCTGGCATCTCCAGGTAAAAGGATCAGACAGGAGGTTACGTGAAGGACCTCAGCCTGAGACCCTGGAGAGCCCCTGCCGGTCTGAGTAGACAGAGCTGACCTTGAGAGATCATTGGTGTAAGACAGATGCAGGTGATTGAACTCACAGGTAAGGGTGGTGGCTCAGGGGTAGAGCCTCTGCTTGGCATGCAGAAGGTCCCAGGTTCAATCCCGGGCACCTCCAGTTGAAAGGACCAGGGAGGAGGTGATGTGGAAGACCCCTCTGCCTGAGACCCTGGAGAGCTGCTTGCAGTCTGAGCAAATACTGACCTTGATGGGCCAAGGGTCTGATTCAGTATAAGGTAGCTTCATGTATGTCTACAGTTTCAGGAAGCAGTCATGTTGGTCTGCAGTAGAACACCCAGATTCAAGTCCAGCAGCGCCTTAGAGGTGAGCCAGATTTTTTGGGTATTTTCATACCCCAAAATTCTTGTTGGTCTCTTAGGTGCCTCTGGACTTGAACCTAGGTTGCCTCCATATACTTATTTAGCTTGTTCATAGCCTGCCGTTCTCACTGAGCATCGTGGGTCAGCCTGAGCTCAGCATGAGGTCCTCAGGGGAGGAGGACTCCTCAGGAGAAGGGGAGCCACGCACGGCTGGCTCTGACTCAGCAGAAGCCAGCAAACAGGGTCATGAGTGGCAGGCCGACCAAGACTCACCACCAACAGCTGATCCAGAGCCACCGCCCAGCCCTGATACAGCAGGTGAGACTCATGTGATTCCAACCCATCCACGAGGTTCACCTCCACCCTTTGAGTGCCGGTGGTGGAAGCTGAGAACGAAGCTGCAAGCAAGTGGGCAGAGTGCACGTCTCCTGGCCCGTCATTGCCAGCTGCTTGCTGATGACAAAAATAGTCAAAGAGAGATTCACGGAAAGAGGCTAAATGCAAGGGGGGGGGGAGTGAACAAATTACAAAATACTTCAACACTTATTCCAAAGTCTGTTACGTATGTGTTCAGTCCATAATCATTTCCATTCTCATGCAGTATATTTAAAGGAATAAAATGCCTGTGCTGAAAAACATTGTCAATTCGATGTTCTCAAAATATAGCAGTTAAGTCTTTCAGAACGATATGTTGTCGAAGGCTTCATTGGTTTGTCGTTTTCAAAACATAGCAGAGAAGTCTTTCAAACAATACACGCCCACACTTTGAAATTGAATTGTTTGAAAGACTTACCTGCTGTGCTAATCATCTTGTTATATGCTAGTAAAGGCTGATTGATCGATACAGGGCAAATGTTGCTGCTTAAACAATAGAAAAGAATCCAGTATAATAGAATCATAGAGTTGGAAGGGACCTCCAGGGTCATCTAGTTCAACCCCCTACGCAATGCAGGAAATTCACAAATACCTCCCCCCCACACACCCCCAGTGACCCCTGTTCCATGCCTAGAAGTTAACAAAAAACCTCCAGGATCTCCAGCCAAACTGACCTGGAGAAAAATTGCTTCCTGACCCCAAAGTGACGATCAGCATTTCCCTGGGCATGTAAGAAAGGGCCACAAGAACTAAGCCCTGAGGCAACCCTTCCTGCCCTCCCCTCTCGTGATCTGCCTAAATTCACACAATCAGCATTGCTGTCAGATGGCCATCGAGCCTCTGTTAGAAAACCTCCCAAGAAGGAGAGCCCACCACCTCCCGAGGAAGCCTGTTCCACTGAGGGAACTGCTCTGTCAGGAAGTTCTTCCTAATGTTTAGCCGGAAACTCTTCTGATTTAATTCCAACCCTGTTGGTTCTGCTCTGACCTTCTGGGGCTACTCCGCCCCATTCCTCTAGATGACAGCCCTTCAAGTACTTGAAGATGGTTATCATATCCCCTCTCAGTCGTCTCCTCTCCAGGCTAAACAGACCCAGCTCCTTCAGCCTTTTCTCAGAGGACTCGTTCTCCAGACCCCTCAACCATCTTTGCTGCTCTCCTCTGGACACGTTCCAGCTTGTCTATATCCTTCTTAAATTGTGGGGGCCAAAACTGAACACAATACTCTAGGTGAGGTCTAACCAGAGCAGAGTTAAAGACTAACAATATTCGTGGCTGGGTGGGAGCTTTCATGCGTCACCGCTCACTTCTTCCGATACAGCCAGACCCACGAAAGATCCTCCCTTGCCACAAATTTTGTTAGTCTTGAAGGTGCTACTGGACTCTTGCTCTTTCCTACTGCTACAGGCAGACTAACGCGGCTTCGTAAACAAGGCTGGCCTTGTGTTCCTCAGTGCTGTTTGTGTGTCGAGAGTGCTGTTGTGTGTCGAGAGTGCTTCGTAAACAGGCTGGCCTTGTGTTCTTCAGTGCTGTTTGTGTGTCGAGAGCCAGTTTGGTGTAGGGGTTAAGTGCGCAGGCTCTAATCTGGGAGAACCGGGTTTGATTCCCCATTCCTCCACTTGCAGCTGCTGGATGACCTTGGGCAAGCCATAGTTCTGTCAGAGCTGTCCTTGAAAAAGAGCAGTTTCTGTCAGAGCTCTCTCAGCCCCACCCACCTCACAGGGTGTCTGTCGTGGGGAGGGAAAGGGAGAGGAGTTTGTAAGCCGCTCTGCGATACCTTTCGGTAGTGAAGGGCGGGGTATACATCCAATCTCTTCTCTTCTTCGTGTGGTCGGTCGAAGCGTGAATGAGATTTCTGGGTTTTTTTGGAACCTCAGGAGTCCCCCCTGCTGAATCTCCTGGGCCAGACCAGCTCCCTCCCCTGGCAGCTCATCGGCATCTCGTCCTACCAGAGCATCATCAGCTACATGAACAGCCACTACCCTCCGTCCGTCATCCTGGCCCAGGAGCCCGCGTCCGAGCTGCTCGTCCGGCTCCTGAAGGCCTCCGCCGGCTTCGGTGCCTCGTCCGACAGCCATGCGCATCTCGTAAGTTCACGTCTGCTTAGCGGGGTGTGTGTGTTTTTCTTTTTAAAAACTATTTTATTTATAGTCAGGGCTATTTTTGGGCAGGAACGCACAGGGACGGAATTCCAGCTGGCTTCCAAGTTGGCCACGCCTAGCAGGAACTCATTAGCATAATAGGACACACCCAACAGCAGAAACTCATTAGGATACATTAAGGGTATGTGGCCTAAAATGCAAAGGAGTTCCTGCTACAAAAAAGCCCTGGGTTTTGACAACAAACAAGGTAAACAGAATAAGAAGCAAAAGGTGGGTGTGGCTGGATGACCACACTTCTGGTAACACAGGGGTGTGGCCTAATATGCCAATGAGCTGTGCTGTCAGGGGTGTGGCCTAATATGCTAATGAGTGTCTGATGTTGGGTGTGGCCTATTATGCTAATGAGTTCCTGCTTGGCTTTTTCTACAAAAAGAGCTTTCTTTTTTAAAAATATTTTATTTATAGTTTTACATTGTTACACAAACAGTGTGCTTACATTGAATCATAATCGTGAGAGTCTTACGTTTCAATAGATTTTTTTTGTAGCCAGTTATACACTCTTGACCGACATTTTACATGGGTTTCTTCATCTTTCCTTTGAAGTAATGAGCTTATTTAATTAATTAATTAATTAATTGTCATATTTATACCCCGCCCTCCCCGCAAAGCAAACTCAGGGCAGCGTAGTCTGTCCATTTCAGCCATAACCAATAATTTCTGATCCAGCTCTTCCTTTGTTGGTACCTTATCCATTTTCCAATACCTTGCGAACAAAATTCTGGCCAATGCTAAGATATATATTACCATACATATATCAAATTTGTTATAACTATCTGGTGTAATATTCAATAAAGAAATCTCTGGTTCAAAAGGCAAGTTAATATATATTATTTCTTGAATTATCTTTTGGATTCCTAACCAGCATTTATGGGTTTTCCCACACATCCACCACATGTGGAAATATGTCCCCACGTTGGTGGTCTTTCTAATTGCGCCTCTTGCAGTTGCTTCCTTATGACACCGTCAGCTGATCCATTGACTGTGTTTTTGTCCTGCCCTTCCTCCAAGGTGCTGGGGAGGCCCCCTTCATTTTATCCTCCCAACAGTTTGGTGTAGTGGTTAGGAACGAGGACTCTGATCTGGGAGAACTGGGTTTGATTCCCCACTCCTCCACATGCAGCTGCTGGTGTGACCTTGGGTCAGTCATAAGTTTTTTCAGAGCTGTTCTCACAAGGGCAGTCCTCGAAAGAGCTCTCTCAGCCCCACCTACCTCACAGGGTGTCTGTTATGGGGAGGGGAAGGGAAAGGAGATAGTAAGCTGCTCTGAGACCCTGCGTGAAGGGCGGGGTATAAATCCAATCTCCTCTTCCTCCTCTTCTTCCTCTTTATCTTCCTCTTCCTCTTCTTCTTCTTCTGAGCCAGTTTGGTGTAGTGGTTAAGTGCGCGAACTCTAATCTGGGAGAACCGGGTTTGGTTCCCCGCGCCTCCATATGCAGCTGCTGGTGTGACCTTGGGTCAGTCACAAGTTCTTTCAGCGCTGTTCTCTCTGGAGTAGTTCTCAAGAGAGCTCTCTCAGCCCCCACCTACCTCACAGGGTGTGTGTTGAGGGGGAAGGGAAAGGAGACTGTAAGCCACTCTGACTCTGAGTGAGGG
>NW_015167196.1:53387-57872 GCF_001447785.1 Gekko japonicus
CCAAGCTGCTGGATGACATCATCCTCTTCAGCCCTCCAGGTTGGCTCAGGAGGAGGCTCTCCGAGCCTGGGACCAATCAGGTTGGGGGAGAGGGGGGGGGTAAATGCCTGAGACTCAAAGCTCCCTTTGTCAGATACGAAGCTTCGACTCTCGGAGGCTTATGTACCATGAAATTCTCCAGTTTGGTGTAGTGGTTAAGTGGGCGGACTCTAATCTGGGAGAACCGGGTTTGATTCCCCACTCCTCCACTTGGACCTGGCTGGATGGCCTTAGGCAAGGCGTAGTTCTGATAAGAGCTGTTCTTGAAAAAGAGCAGCTTCTGTCAAGAGCTCTCTCAGCCCCGCCTACCTCACAGGGTGTCTGTTGTGGGGAGGGGAAGGGAAAGGAGTTTGAAAGCTGCTCTGAGACTCCTTTGGGTAGTGAAGGGCGGGGTATAAATCCAATCGCTTTTTCCTTCTTGGAGATGTCTTTCATGGCACATTCAGGAGGACAGAGTGCCTCCCAGCTCTCTTTGCTTGTCGCGATCCAGAGATGGGCACAGGCTTTGTAGAGAAAAGGCCCCGGGTTCAGTTCCTGGGATCTCCTCCTAGAAGTTCTCCTTTAGTAGAGCATTCAGGTGGGTGGCTGTGTTGGTCTTCAGTAGTCCCGTAAACCAACAGGATTTCCAGGAGATAAGCCAGGGATCTCCAACCTTTTTAAGCCTGTGGGCATCTTTGGAATTTTGAGAGGGGTGGGGGGAGTGCCGCCTCAAGATGGCTGCCACAGGAGGCGGAGCCTCCTGGTAAGAAGGAAAACTTCAAGGGGGAATGGAGCCACATGCCATGCTTTCCAGTTCAACCTCTGGAGTTCTGGCCCCACTGCTGGACCTCCTGATGGCACCTGGGTTTTGGCCCCTGTGTGACACAGAAGAGTGTTGGACTGGACGAGCCATTGGCCTGATCCAACATGGCTTCTCTTACATTCACATGTCCTTGAAATCTTTTCATAGAATCGTAGAGTTCGAAGGGGCCATACAGACCATCTAGTCCAACCCCCTGCCCGATGCAGGACCAGCCTAAAGCGTCTCTGACATTTCCGTGAGGGCAGCCAATAACAGCCTCTGCCAGTTTGGTGTCGTGGTTAAGTGCACGGACTCTAAGCTGGGAGAACCGGGTTTGATTCCCCACTCCTCCTCTTGCAGCTGCTGGAGGACCTTGGGCAAGCCGTAGTTCTGATAAGAGCTGTTCTCTCAAGGACAGTCCGCGAGAGAGCTCTCTCAGCCCCACCTACCTCCCAGGGTGTCTGTGGTGGGGAGGGGAAGGGAAAGGAGTTTGTCAGCCGCTCTGAGACTCCGAGTGAAGGGCGGGATATATATCCAATCTCTTCTTCTCTCTTCTTGCAGTGGCCATTCCCACATTCTGACAAACTTGGTGAGCACCCAGGGAAGTACTGGCGGGCGCCATGGTGCCCACGAGCACCGTGTTGGGGAATCTCGCTGCAGGCTTTTGAGAGTCAAAACTCCCTTGTAGATGGCGAAGGGAGCTTTCGCTCTTGAAAGCTTATTCCCTGGGAATCGTGTTGGTCTTTAAGGCACCACTGGACTCAGATCACGCTCTTGCACAGAGCCGGGTTAGATCTCCCTTCGGAGCGGGGGCTGCCCGGCTGGTGGCTCTTTCCCAAGCCGCTTTCTTCCTTTCCAGACGCGAACGTGCAGGCTCGCCACCTGGCCTTAAGCGGCCTCTTCACCGAAGCCCTGATGATGCTGAACAATGCCAGCGTTTCCACGGCCGAGTCCCTCCGGGTCGCTCTGCGGGGCTGGATCGGGGCCAACGTGCGGGGCTTAGGGGTGATGCCCCTCCTGACAGCCGTGTGCCAGAGCCTGGCCTCCGTCCGGCATATGGCGGAGACGACAGAAGCCTGCATCACAGCCTATTTTAACGAAGGTGAGAGAGGAGAGTCTGTGTCTCACCCATCACTTCAGATGCCTCGTTTGGGCCTTGGGGCGTGGCCCCCTGCGTACTTTCCCCATATCCAGGCATTTCGTGCAGTGATGATTTTTTAGTGCATGTAGTTATTTAGTAAAGTAAAGTAAAGGTAAAGGTTCCCTTGCTCGAAAGCCAGTCGAGTCCGACTCTAGGGTTGCGGTGCTCAACTCCGTTTCAAAGCCGAAGAGCCAGCACTGTCCAAAGACGTTTCCATGGTCATGTGGCTGGCATGACTCAACACCAAGGCGCACGGAACACTGTTACCTTCCCACTGAAGTGGTACCTATTTATCTACTTGCAATTTCTTGCTTTCGAACTGCTAGGTTGGCAGGAGCTGGAGCTAGAGACGGGAGCTCACTCCGTCATGCGGCACACTCGGGTCTCGAACTGCTGAACTACCAACCTTCCACAGCCTGCAGTTCAGCGTCTTAACCACTTGAGCCACCACAGCTCCTCATGTAGTTATTTAGAACACTCTAAACATTTGCTTAGAATGTTTTCGGCCCTGGCCCCTGCCTGGTGGAATGAGCTCCCGTGGTAGATCAGGGCCTTGCGGGATCTATGACATTTCCGCAGGGCCTGCAAGACAGAGCTCTTCCACTGGACTTTTGGGTGCGGCGCCGGCTGTCCCCCCCCCCCCTTGGGCCCCCCTCCATCTGTAGCCTGGGTCTATCTGTAGTTCTGGGTCCTTGGGATCCTAAATTTTAAAGAACTTTATAACAGAAACTGGTTTTAACATCATCAACCACCAAAGCATCTGACTTTTATTAGAGTGGTTACGGCACCTATGACTTATGTTATGTTATGTGTTTTACATTGTGTTTTAAAATGGTTTTAACTGTGTTGCACTTTTAGTGTTGGAACCTGCCCTGAGCCTGTCAAGGGGAGGGTGGGATACAAATCCAATAAAATAGATTAAAAAAAACAAATAGAATTCAGGATCTTGGGGGGGGGTGTGTCACGGGAAGCAGCTAGAAAGGTCCTCTAGTGGTTGCCGCCACCCTGGTCTGGGTCTCCCCGGAGAACATAAGAACATAAGAGACGCCAATGTTGGATCAGGCCAAAGGCCCATCCAGTCCAACACTCTGTATCACACAGTGGCCAGAAATACCAGGTGCCATCAGGAGGTCCACCAGTGGGGCCAGGACATTAGAAGCCCTCCCACTGTTGATGCCCCCCAAGCACCAAGAAGACAGAGCATCACTTGCCCCAGAGCCCCTATCTATACCTTGTGGCTAATAACAAGTTAAAAAGCAGTGGACCAAGTACTGATCCCTGCGGTACCCCACTGCTTACCACCCTCCACTGAGAAAATTGCCCATTTATACTCACTCTCTGTTTTCTATGAATTAGCCAGTTTTTGATCCATAAAAGGACTTGTCCTTCTATCCCATGATTTTTGAGCTTACTTAGGAGCCTTTGATGAGGAACTTTATCAAAAGCTTTCTGGAAGTCAAGGTAAATAATATCTATTGGATCCCCCTTGTCCACATGTTTGTTCACCCCCTCAAAGAACACTAACAGGTTAGTGAGACAAGATCTTCCCTTACAGAAACCGTGCTGAGTCTGCCTCAATAGGTTTTGTTCATCTATGTGCCTACTAATTCTTTCCTTAATAATGGTTTCCACCAATTTACCCGGTATCGACGTCAGACTGATTGGCCTGTAATTTCCCGGATCTCCTCTGGAACCCTTTTTAAAGATGGGAGTGACATTTGCTACCTTCCAATCCTCAGGAATGGAGGCAGATTTTAAGGAAAGATTACATATCTTTGTCAGGAGATCTACAAGTTCACATTTGAGTTCTTTCAGAACTCTCGGATGTATGCCATCTGGGCCTGGTGATTTTTCAGTTTTTAAGTTGTCTATCAGTTTTAGGACCTCCTCTCTCGTCACCTCAATCTGGCTCAGGTCTTTCAACACCCCTCCTGAAATCAGTGGTTCTGGAGTGGGCAAGCACTTCTCATCTTCCACAGTGAAGACAGAGGCAAAAAATGCATTTAGCTTCTCAGCCATTTCCCTATCATCCTTCAATACTCCTTTTACCCCTTGGTCGTCCAAGGGCCCCACTGCCTCCCTGGCTGGTTTCCTGCTCCTAATGTATTTGAATAAAGTTTTATTGTTGGTTTTTACGTTTTTTGCTATATGCTCCTCATATTCCCTTTTTGCCTGCCTGACCTCAGACTTGCATTTTATTTGCCACAGCCTGTGCTCCGTTTTATCAGCGGAGGGCTCAGGGCGCCCACGCTGCCCCTTTCCACCCTCTTTTCCCAGCAGGTTCCTCCTTATAAGTGACCGAATGAGGCACGAGGGCCCAGGCAGAGTAACAAACTATTTTTATTAATGAGGTTTAACAACAACTGTAATTCAGTAACGTATAGGAAAAATGAGCACAGTAAAGGTAGGTAAGGAGCTGCGGTGGCTCAAGTGGTTAAGACGCCGAACTGCAGGCTGTGGAAGGTCAGTAGTTCAGCAGTTCGAGAATAACTTTGAGAATAACATTCTCAAACATTTGACGCAA
>NW_015167196.1:57909-58482 GCF_001447785.1 Gekko japonicus
TTTCCCCTCTCTCTAAATCCACTTCCCTGTCAGTCTGGGGAACATGTAATTCAAATCTTTAATTCGTAAACCACATCTCCGCTTCAGCCGGCCTAACGGTCACTATGGAGTTGGAGGTAAGCTTGCAAACACATGTATGGGACTGGAGAAACCTCAGAGGTCAGCAGGGCCCATGAGCAAAACTTCCCCTTGCGGGAGCAATTTGCAAAGTTCTTTAGTTTTCCTTCCGAAGGTAGTGAATTTAAAAAAAAAAATAAAAAATGCAAGAATCCTGTGCTCTTTTTCGTTATTTAATTTGTTTGTTGTGCAAAAAAATAATAAATCCAAGCCTGTCTTGGGTTGCAGTTTGGCCCCGTTACAGTCTCTGAGGGTATTTTTCAGAGTCTTTCCCCTTCTATGGCTAAACATGCAAATTTCATAAGCAGTTTCTGCATCATTAATTTTCAGAGAGAGCATAAAGCTTGAGTCCAGTGGCCCCTTTAAGACCAACAATGTTTAATTTGGGGTATAAGCTTTCCTGTGCATGCACACTTCTTCGGGTACATTTAAACAGATTTCCCCAAGGCTTACATA
>NW_015167196.1:58494-60327 GCF_001447785.1 Gekko japonicus
AAAGAGTGTGTGTGGGGGGAGGGAGGTTAGTTGCCAGGAAAGGCTAGTTAGAGTCAAGATGCATAAGTAACTGAGCGACAAGTATAGCTGAGATTGCATTAAAGCAGTTGGTAAGACCTGTGAATGGCAGCAAATTAGCATAAGTAGCAAACTTTCTATAATGGGCTGCATTATTGTATTTGTATGCTAATTTGCTGCCATTCACAGGTCTTAGTAAAGGTAAAAGTTTCCCTTGCTCGACAGCCAGTCGAATCCGACTCTAGGATTGCGGTGCTCATCTCCGTTTCAAAGCCGAAGAGCCAGCGCTGTCCGAAGACGTTTCCGTGGTCATGTGGCCGGCATGACTAAACACCGAGGCGCACGGAACGCTGTTCCCTTCCCACCAAAGTGGTACCTATTTATCTACTTGCAATTTCTTGCTTTCGAACTGCTAGGTTGGCAGGAGCTGGAACTAGAGACGGGCGCTCACTCTGTCATGCGGCACACTCGGGTCTCGAACTGCTGAACTACTGACCTTCCACAGCCTGCAGTTCAGCGTCTTAACCACTTGAGCCACTGCAGCTCCACTGCCTGCCTCTGCCTCACGGGTCATACCAGCTGCTTTAATGCAATCTTAGCTGTACATATTGCTCAGTTTACTTATGCATCTTTTTTTTTTAATAAAGATTTTATTGACTCCCCTAAAAAGGGGAGGTATTTCGCTTAAAAGAAGAAATGGGGAGGGTAGATAGTGGGAGAAAGAGAAAGCTGAGGGATATATAAACTGGTAAATTAAACTGTTAGTAGTGTCCAAATATTCTTCTTAGGCTTCTTCTGTGTGTTGTCAAACATCTTTTCTTAATCCGGTTACACAAAGTTCTCTGTTAGTATGTTAGTAATGTTCCTTTGAATTTCTGTTAAAAAAAGGAAAAAAAAGTCTCTTCCGGGTGCATTCAGAACCGCTTCTTCGCGTGCTGGTTACTTTTACACTCGCTGTGAAGGAGCTTCCACTGTTTTCCTCTCCTTCCGGCTTTGTTCGATCGTCCTTGAGGTTGCTGTTAACTTCTTCCTTTCATGCCATTCAGGAGGTCTCCCGCTTTAAATAAGCATGTCCAATTCCACAAAGCCCAGTCTTATATCTTGGAGTGCAGCTTATCAAAAACCTTAAGCCTGTATCCCCAAGACCAGAAATTGAAGAATGAGGTACAGCAAGATTTGCAGTTGGGTGGAGGGATGTGTATTTATGGTGTGGAGGAATATCTGTGATAAAAATGGATGTGCTCCCTTCACAAGGAAAGCCACTACAGGAATCCAAAATGTCATAAAAAATTAATTTTCTCCATTTGGTGTCATATTGAAGTCAGTGTTCCTATATGGGTTGTTATTGTCCCATATCTTAGAAAACTTTTCATATACTTTCATCTTCTTTTGAGTATCTGATTCTCTTCAGAGAACACAGTTCCCTACTGGATATATGTCATGCAATCAGGCATGAAAATACTATTGAAAATGTGCTTGAGATTCCCCCACCCCCACCCCGAAAGTTCAGCTCACCTCTTGCATTATAAGCGCTTGGCAGGCACTTCTCGCTGTCACAGTTCAAACTTTTCCGTTTTTCAAAATCCCCCGTCAGATTCACAGCCATAAACAGTCCAAGCATTAAGCAGCCGGCTCTCCCATACAAGCAAACGCCCAGACGGAAGTCCCTCCCTTCTTCTCCGCTCGCCTTTACCCAGCTCCGACATCTTTTTTTTATTATTTTTAATAAAGTTCTTAAAATGCGCTCCAGAGAAACAAAACCTTTTCTTGCTTATTTTCAAGTACATCAAAGGAAAACATCACTATTCGCTCAGT